>NC_051425.1:26005510-26013010 GCF_015228065.2 Penaeus monodon | reverse complement strand
AGACTATCATGGTAAGTCTGTGTTTGTCCCTTTGTGTGTGTCTGTCTTCATTTTTTAACTCTCTCTCTCTCTTTTCTTTCCTTTCTCTCTCTCTCTCTCTCTCTCTCTCTCTCTCTCTCTCTCTCTCTCTCTCTCTCACTTTCTCTCTCTCGCTCTCGTCTCTCTCACTCCTCTCTTTCTCCCCTTCTCTCTCTCGCTCTCGTCTCTCTCACTCCTCTCTTTCTCCCCTTCTCTCAAGGAAGTGTATGGAGGAAAGCTCATTGTACAATGTTCTGGTGACATTTTAGTGTATTTATTTCCTCTCCTATTTGCATGAAGCCTAGAAATCCTCTCTCTCTCTCTTCTCTTTTCTCTCTCTCCCCCCTCTCATCTCTCTCTCCTTTTCTCATCTCTCTCTTTTCCCTTCTCTCTCTTCTCTCTCTCTCTCTTTCCCTCTCTCTCTCTCTCTCTCCTCTCCTCTTCGCCTCCCCCTCTCTCTCCTCTCCTCTCCCCCCCCCTTTTCTCTCCTCTCTCTCTCTCCGCTCTCCCCCCCCCTCTCTCCCCTCTCTCCTCTCGCTCTCCCCTCCCCTCTCTCCCTTCGCTCTCCCCCCCCTCTTTTCCTCTCCCCTCTCTCTTTTCTCTCCTCTCCCCCTCTCTCTCCCCTCTCCCCTCTCTCTCCCCCTCCCTCTCTCCCTTTTCTCCCTCCTCTCTCTCTTTCTCTCCCCTTCTTCTCCTCCCTTTTTAGCGTGAAAGCTTAAAAAATCCTTTGGGAACAAAACCCCAAAAACCTGCCCACTTTTCAAAAAGCCTCAGTTTTCTAAATTAAAACGGGGGGTGATGATTTGGGGGTTCCACCCTGGGCACCGTGGCACAGTAACATAAGGGGGTGCCTCGTTTTTCTAGCTTTTGGGTTCCGTCAAGCGGGTTCCCCTTTTAAAGGGGAAAGAACCCCCTCAACCTTTCGCCCCATCATTGGGACCGTGTTTTTTTTGTAATTTAAAACTTTTATCCAACTTTCGTACATTTACCAAAACTTAAATTCCAGGGAAAATCACTAGGGGGGGGTTTTCCCCCTTGGTAAAAAATTTAAACTATATTGAAACCCCTAAAAATGGGATATGTTTTTAGGATAAGGGAAAATGTTTACCCTTAAAAAGTAAACCATGCAGGGTGAAAGTGAAATTTTTTTCTATAGTTTTAACAGCCCGGGGGAAATAAGGTCCTAAATTCCCTCTCTATCAACAAAATTTGCTAATAATAATTAGGGATAGGGATGAAAAGTTGCGGGGGATATAAAATGAATGTGAAAATAAATCACTTTATTATTGGGTAAAATTTCTACTAAAAGGGGGATATTAGTGTTTAATGATGATTATGATGTGAGGATGATGGATGATGATTTTGAAAACCATAATAAAATAAAATAATAAAATAATAAAAATTTATAATAATAATAATAAAATTAATGGGGAAAAAAATAATAATAATAAAAATAATAAAGGATAATAAAATAAAATAATAATAATTATATAATGGATAGATAATAAATAAGAAAATAGTGGGGTAAAAATGATAATGATGATAACACAAGAAAAAAAAATAAAAAAATAAAAAAATTTCCCTAATAATGAAAAAAAAAAGAATGACAATTGAAATAATGAAAATTAAAGGGAACGAAAATAATAATAATAGCAATTTTAAAACACTATAAACAACAAACAGAAAACAAAACAATAAAAAATAATAATAAAAAAAAACTAAATAATAATAAAAAAATAATAAAAAACAGAAATTTAAGTAATGATAATAAAATAATGATAATAATAATAATGATAATAATAATGACAGTTATTACTATTATGATACTACTACTACTGATAATAATGATAATTAATAACGGGCAATTTTTTAAAAAAAGCAAAATGTTAATGATAAGTATTAAGGATACAAAGGGGGTTTTTAAAATTTTTAAACTGATAATACCGAAGAAAAATGAAAATCATGAAAATTTGAAATAATGGTAATGGTAATAATGATAACAAAAATAATAATAATATAACAATAGTGATAATGATGATAATAATAACGGTAACAATAATGAAAATAATAATGATAATAATAATAAAAAATAAAAAATAAAAATAAAAAAAAAAAAAAAATAAAAATAATAGTAAAAGTAGCAATAATTGGAATGATAATAATAATAACTACAACAATAAACAATATCAATTATAAGAATAAAAATGAAAATAATAAAAATTTTAAGAAAAAATGAAAATAAAAAAGGTTTAAACAAGAAAAACTAATGACTTTTCCCCTGAAAATAACACAGAAAAAATCATTAGTAAGTATGATATTAATGAAAAAGATCTTTTCAGAAACTCACTTCCAGTTCAAGGCGTTTTTTTTTTCCCAGCCCGTCTCAAAAACCCTTCCGTCGCCCATAGGAGAAGTTTTTTAATGTGTCGGGGGAAAAACTTTTAAAAATTAAATTTAAAAAGTTTTTTAATTAGTAAAATTAAATTTTTGGGGGGGGGGATTTAAACCCAAAAATGGAATTTTTTTTTTTTTTAATCGGAGAGTAAGGGGGAGCATTAAAAATTTTTAAAGTAGCCCCAAAACGGTGGGAGTTTCTGACAAGGGTTTATCTTTCGAATTTTTTTGGGGGTAAAAAGGGGAAAATAAATTTGTTTTTATTCTCATTGGTATGTCTGTTTTTGTTCTGAAATCTATTTTTTCGTTTTAAAAATTTCATAGATATTTCAGTTTTAAAAAACCTTTTAGGAAAAAAATACCATAATGTTTGTTCATCAGAACGTAGTAATTATGTGGTATATGATGATCTCTCTCTCTTTCTCTCTCTCTCTCCCTCTCTCCCCCAAAAATTCTCTCTCTCTCCTCTCTTCTTCTCTCTTTCTCCCCCTTTAAAATAAAATATATTATATAATTTTAAAATTATATATATAAAATTTTCCAAAATTTTAAAAATTTTGGTGGGGGGTGTGCTTGTATGATTGCCCTTTTAAATGTGAAATGTTTTTGGCGCGGTAAAAATGTCCTTTTTGTACACTTTTTTAGTGAAATCTAAATTTTTTAAAGAAAATAGAATATGAAGGAATTTAAAAAATTCTTTTTGGTTAAACGTAGTTTATTTACCACCCTGGCTATCTGCTCAGGCGTGGGCAATCGTGTTATTTTTTCAATTTTTGATATATAAGCTTTCGGGTTGCTATTTGCTTTCGTAAAATTGGAAAAAAATTTTTTTAAAAACATAAATCATACAATCAAAAAAAACCTTGATATGCTTTTGGGCCACTGCGTTTACACAACATTTTTCTTTGTTTTACGGAATTTTTACTTTTAAGTATTTTTTGGAATAATAGAGTATTTTTTTTCCCAATTGATCAAAAAAATTTTTAATATTCCATTTTCTGTATGTGGTTTTTAAAAGGCCCTGTATCAAAGGGACATTCCGGGGTAAAAGGCCACAAGGGGGTTCGCTTGTTTTTTTCCCCGTTCCACAGTCTAAAATCTAATTTCTTTTGCCTTTTTTGCCCCTGTAGTTCCCCAGAACTTTTCTTTTAACCTAAACGTATTTTTGGCAATAACCCAGGGTCCAAAAATGTCTGTTTTTGACTTTCGGTTCCCAAAGCCTTGGAAGGGTTTTTGCAAATCCCCGCCCTGATCATAGTCCCTTTTGGGTTTACAACTTTCAAGCCTTTGAGTTTTTCGTCAATTTTAATGGGTTCTTCCTTATGAAAATTTTTTCAATATTTTGTGTCAACCCAAAGCAAAAGGGAATCCCAAAAATCTATTTTCCCAACGGAAATTTTTGTTTCCGCTTCCTTCACCCAATTTGTCTACGTGGTGGGTGCTTGGGGGTTGGCAACAAAAATGGTCTATAAAATTGAATTTTTTGAAATTGCCCTATTGCAAAAATTTTTACGTTACCCTTAATCCCAACTCCCCATTTTTTCCCTCATAAACCAACCCCCCTCCCTTGAAAAAATTTTTAGCGCCCGGGAAGAGCATTTTTGAGAACCAAAAAACTACTCCAAAAGCCTCCTTCCCGTAAAAAATTTCCCTGATCCCGGGGAGTATCCCCTGCCATTTCCGGGTTTGTGTAGCCCCTGGGCCCAAATTTTTTGCACCCTCTCTATTTTAATTTGGGATTTTTGTGTTAGTCACTTTTTTTATACACCCAAAGAAAAAACCCCCTTTTGTATCCGAACTGTACAAAAACCGCCCAGCGAAAAACACTGGCCAATACCTTCCATCGCACCCATAGATTCTATGTTTCCTTTCCCTTTTGGGGCTAATCCCAATTTTTTTTTAACCCGCGTTTTGTACCCCGTTTTTTAATTTTTTTTTTTTTGGGGTAGACATTTAAGGGGGCACGACCCAATTTTTAAATTTTTTAGGGGTGGAAGGGATCCCCTTTTTGTATTTTTTCCCAAATTGGGAATTGGGCCCCTGTGATTTTGGGTTTTGGGCAATTTTTTTTGGGAATTTCTGAAAGAAAAAGATAAAGGGGGAAAAACTCACTCCCACTAAACAAGTCATTTTCCAGATCTTTCAAAGATACTTTTCTAATCCAGCTCAATTTTTACCCCGGTTTTAAAAGTTTACTATTTTTGCTAGGATAACTTCTCTTTTTTGAAAATGTAAAAACCCCTGATTTAAATTTCAAAAAAAAACAGGGCCCCCTTCCCCGGGTTTAAAACTTAAAAAAGGATTTCTGCAAAGCTTTGTTGGGAGCAAACAAACCCGATAAAAAATCCAAACAGCCTTTGGGGATAATTTCCTTGTAACTTGTCCGAGCCCTTTGCATACACATGAGGGTTAGTGTTTTTTTTTCCCGCTTTTGGGGTAATTAAAACCTCCCGCGCCCAGGGACCAGGCAAAATTACCTTTTTGGAAAAAACCAAAAACCCGTACAGGTGAAAAAGGGAAAATTACCGGGTTTACCCGGGGCTATAAAGGTGGAGGGTACTATAGGTAATTCCAACCTCACCTGGGGCGGACGCTTTTCCTTTGATTAGTGCATTATTCAGTTACCACTCAGTAAACTCAGCAAAGTCTGAACATCCAATCTCAATGGCAAATTTACGTGCAATTTTAGACTGACTAAGGTGCTTCTGAATATTTGTGGGAAGTGAGCTCACTTTGGACGCTCCAGCCCATAGACTACGGAACTTATATACTTGTGCAAGAGGATTGTAGAACTGCGGGGTGTTGATATGCCTGAGAGTCGATTATTTTTTTTCCAGACCTCAGACATTGAGGTGTTATTGTTAATGTTTTGTAGGAACTGTTCAAAGTGTTTTTAATTCCTGTAGATTTTTCTTAACCTTAAATATAAATAAATTTTGTCATGGATTGTCCAGCTTGTAGGTATCAAAAAGCTCCTGAATTCGCTTTTTGTTCCATGAATAGTGTAGGGTCACCGACCCACTTGTTTCGAGCGTTGTGAGTTGTTGCTCTTTAGGGTTTTCTTTGGACAGGCCCTGGTATTGTAGCAATCAGTGACCACTTCCGTCATATCCATGGAGAATTTATCAACGCTCGTTACTGTGTAATCGTTATACCAATCATAAATACGTGATTTAAAAGTGGTGCTCCAGGTTTAAGGGGGAATAGAAATTTTAAGCCTATTTGTTTTTTGCAGATTGACTATCACCCACAGGTATTCATTACTATTGCAAAGTGGTCACTGATTAGCTCTTTTGCAAGCATGCTTCTGACGGTTCCATGCAAAAGATCCTTCCTATTACATAATCTTCTTCCCCCCCCCCATGTTTCCCAGTTTTATCATATAGGGTTCACAGATTTATTGTTCACAAAATGTCGGAATCTTCGCCTTTTTCCATTCATTGACTATCTCCAAAGTATAATGTCTAGCATTTAAATATCCCAAAACATTATTGTGCCGGGGGATTCTGAAAGATGGGCAATGAATCAATTTGAAACATTCTACCCCTTTTGTGTATACTTTTGTACAGAAGAAAAAAAAACAGAGGCTTTCAATATGTAAATGCTGATATTGCACATTATTTGTCTCAAGACTTCTGCACCAGCTTATGCGGTGGTGTCACTGGCCGGGTCACTCCTGTGTTCGTCTAGGAGTGGTACCCTCTAATTCAGGGGCGGTTTTATTTTAGGGGCTATATGAATTTCTAACAGATTGTTATAAAATATAGTAAAAGCAAGTCATTAATTCTACGGTTGACCCCAATATATTTCCTGAACAAAAAGTAATTGTTTTCTTGTCCCCCATCACATCCTAATTAGCTGATTGGTCAAACCCTTTGTTTTATGAAACCCCGCATATGTCTTGTATAACATTACATATCTGCATCCCGCGCATTTTCCTCATATTGATATTGTATTGATTAAGTCGTCCCATGGTATCGTGCATAAAAATATGAGAGACCTCATTTGTATTTTCAACATGACTAACACCCTTAGAAAGCATATTTTTTCCCTGTCTATACTATCACCTTTCTTTCCAAAAACATTTTTTTCTAATTCAGCAAGATCTTGCCTGAGGCTTCTTATTCCTTGATTTTTTTCACTATTGGTTACTTCTGTGGCACTGTTTCCCCGGGATGGGGAATCTCCCTGGCAGTTTCGAGAATGCCCGTGGCTTGGTGACGTCACACGGCGCTGGGTGTGGTGTGGCTGGCTGGGCATCACCACTCCCCGGGCGATGGATACGGTCGGGGAGAAGGAGTGCGCGTGGCGGCTTGTGGGGCAGTTACGGGGGTCAGGCCATCACATCTTGCGCTCCCCCGCACCTAACGACCTCTTCGCGATGGTGACAGTGTCTTCATTGTCGGTTCTGCCCTTCCCTCCTTGTCTGTCCTTTGCACAGACAGCACAAAACTGTTTCTTCCCAAAAATTAGCTTACGTCCGCCGTAACTGGCACTGTAAAAGACCACAACCTCTGAGCACCACGGTCGAATGGAGCTCGGCTCTATGTATCTTCCAGAATTGGTTCTCTTTAGGTGGCAGCTTTTTCTCCGTCCATACATACGATCCCATTAACGAAGTAATAGAAGGGAAATAAATCTTCTCCTATTCCAATCTTTGTTTCTCTGGGGCCAGAAACCCCATGGCTTCATTTATACAATTTCTATGAATTCGGGGCCTGGTATTCCCGCCAACTCAGTTTGGTAGTGCTAGCCCATCTGACCCTCCTACATCTGTGCGCAAGAATTTTAATACAACAAAAGCACATCCTGCTTATCCAGACTGCAAGGACCCGTCAATGTAGCTCATATGCATTGGATAGATTTTCAGATCTCATTATAATTCAAGTGCATAGCTAAGTTAGCAGGGGAAATGTCCTTTTTTGGGGGAATGTATATTACACTTAGTCCCCATTTTCCACGGGTACAGACTGGTACAGGGTCTTAGTTAGGGTATGTTCAAATGGATAAGTTTGTTTTACCTGGGGTTAACTTTTAAATTTTCCTTGGATTTGGTATTGATCGTTGGGGTTTCAATGGAATTTATTT
>NC_051425.1:25985362-26002862 GCF_015228065.2 Penaeus monodon | reverse complement strand
GGGCAACCACTAAACCGCATCCGCATAATATGGAAAGGAGAGCAATCACCTTCCAGTACATATCACTTCTTTGGACAATACATGCCCGCCGACCACGTGCGGCCGTGGAGGGCATCCCCTGTGATCTGCTATAACTGCATGGGAAGTGGCTATGTAGCTAAATATTGCAAGGGCAAGGCACTCTGTGCAGCATGTGGCGACCAACATACTGCCAAGGAGTGCCCTCGCAGTGCTGTAGGAGAGAGTACTGCAGATGCACCATTTCTTTGTCCATCATGCTTCAGGTGTGGGATGACAGGTGTGACTGCCTGGCACTGGGGGTGCAATGCCCTCCCTGCCATGTCCCCTCCCCCTCCACCCCCTGTGGTACCAGCACCGACCGCGAGTGACCAGCGCGGCCCTCCCAACCCAACCCGCGACCAGCGTGCCGGGGAAGCGCCCGACCGTGCCCTGTGTGACGTCACCAGCCGCAGAGATTTCCCGCGGCTGCCAGCGAGTGGGGTTGAAGAGGCCACCGAACTACGCGACAAGGTTACGCAGCTGGAGAAGGTGGACAAGATGATGCTGATCCTCATAGAGCTTATCTCGGGCCGCAAATCTGATATACTCTCTGAACTGAGTATGTCAGCGACAGCCGAGGCAACCGTCCCTCACCCTCAGGCAGGGATGACCGCAGGACTGGTGGGGGAATCCCCCGCAAAACCATGTGACAGAAGTGACGTCACGCCAGCTGACCAAGGCGACGTAAATGTGCTTGAACTTCTAAAGGAAATGAAAGCTCTGAAAGCTCAAAATAATAACTTAATTAATGAAATAACAACGCTGAGGCAGGAAATGGAAAAAATAAAAAGTGACTGTCATTGTCGTGATACTAGTGCTACCATTAGTTATAAAAGAACGAACGAGGAGAATCGATGTCAGACCGCCAGTGTTGATAACAGGAGTGGGCGTGTCAGCGCTGACAGCAGCCACGAACAAAATCAGGATCCCTGTGACGTCGAGTCCAGTGACGCAACCAGCCCCTCAGGTGCATCTGACACAAAAACGGAAGGGACTGTGCTGAGAAGTGGAACAAAGCTAAGACCAAATGTTTGAAATGGTTAAAAAAGTAATTTTCAGTCCACGACTACCATCTGTAATGAAAACTATAATCATAAAGTTATATGTTTCTTATGTGAATCTATAATTCGTAATATTAGAGGATATAACAGCATGAAGTACAGGTTGCCTACTAAAACACTATTCACATATGGATAAACGCACAATCAAATTCATATCATGGCATAGCGTAGCATTAAGCCTAGGCTAAATGATCTAGAATTTTACATCCGTAAATATAATACTGATGTTATATGCGTGCAAGAACCTTGTGAAGGTAACACTGCCACATAAATTAGTTAAAAAATCCGAGAACACTGATGTTCAATTCCATCATCTAAAAATCCAGACTGCCTCTGGGTATCTTTCACTGTATAATGTATATGCCAGAAACTCTAAATTTCTGGCTAGTTCTCTCCCCAATTTTCACAACCCAAAGGCACGTTATGCATGGGCGACTTAAAATGCAAGGCATCCACACTTGGAGACAACCAGCGTAATAGTAAGGGGGAAGAATTCAAGATTTCATCAATAGTAGATAAACTGCCCAGTATAGACACAGAAGCATAGAATCATTTGGAGGTGGCAGGTTAGATTAGTATTTGGCAAAAAATTAGTTCATGGTAATGTCTGTACTTCACTGGTACGAGAGTAGTGACCACTTTGCAATCCAAAACAGATATACTTTCCCACAGCGACTCACCCCCCTAAATCACCTAGGCTCAGAATAATTATCCCACCGGTCCTGGAGCATCACTTCAAGACACGGGTCTATGACTGGTATAACACCTATGAAATAACAACTGTTGAATTTTTTTTCAGGACTTAATCAAAGTTGTCACTGACTACTATTAACAATGGGTCTGTTCACGAAAACTCTCGAAGAAAAAGAGGCCCCAGGCCTCCCATGCACCGGTGGATCAGTGACCCCATTCGGGCCAGGGAACAAAAAACGGGTCCAGGAGCTTGCTAATTGTTAAAAAGATAGTAAGACGACAGATAATCTTCCAGTTTCTTAAGCCAACAAGGAATTCGGGGAAATTGAAAAATCAGATTCGTAGAAAACACTGGGAACAATATCTGCAAGGTATCAATAGTCAAACCTCTGGGCTGACATGTGGAAAAAAAAATTAATAGGCTGACAGGTAAAACTACCCAAAACACCGCAGTTCCACAGTCCACAAGAGCAGGCTAATATGCTGCTAGAGCAGTGGGCCGGGAATTCTCAGCTAAACTCACTCCCACAAGGGATAAAAGATCAACTAGACAAGTCGAAAATAGATAGGTACTTTAATATAACAGTAGCCTGTGCTGCTATTGACCCCTCCGACTTTGCCGAAAAAAACCGAGTGGGAACTAAGTAATCCCCCTTTCTGAAAGGTAAGGCAACCGCCTTACGAAGATGACATTACTTACAGCGTCCTTCGCCACATTGCTCAGGTACCAGGTAACCCACTTTTGCACCTGTATAGACTCAGCCTATCACAAGGAATCATCCCAAGCTCCTGGACTAAAAGCTTAATCATTCCCATACCAAAACCTAAAAATGACAAATACAGGCCCATTCCTTGACCTTGTGTCTGTACAAAGTACTTGAGAAATAATCTGAACAGCTTATGTATAATAAATGCAAAGGGTTATCCCCCCGACTGTATGGATTTCTCCCAGTGCGTAGCAGTCGCACTGTTTTTCAGAATACTTAACAAAAAACAAACCCAGACATGCAAACCGTATTTCTTGATCTTAAAACTGCCTTTGATATTGCAAACAGGGGAAAAAATTCTTGAGCAACTAGTACTTTTTGGGATTCAGGGAAAAATTAACATGGATTCACATGTATCTATCGAACGGTCGGCTCAGGTTCTCCTCAGGGGCTTAAAAGTACTCATACAAAAGTATTTGAATCGGCACACCTCAGGGAGGTGTACTTAGCCCATGCTATTAAAAATCTTAATGCATAGATTACTAGGCGATATACCACTTGAGGGAAACGACTCCATTATTTGCTATGCCGATGATATTTGCATTAAATCCTCATCCGAGGAAAGAATGCAAGAGATTCTAGATATACTCTCAGCAAGGGCTATTGAGTGTGGCTTGATAATCTCGACTGAAAAAAAACAAGGCTCCTAACCCAAAGACAATCCCTCTGCCAAGGTTTCATATAAATGACACTGAGCTAGATCTCTTCCATCAATACAAATACGTTGGTGTGATTGTCAGTGATGCAGAGTTCATCAGAAACCTGAAGAAAAGGCTGTGGGAGCGGCTGAAGCCATTTAGGACACTTGTTAGCAAAGACCATGGTATCAATGTCAATATTGCAAGACTCTTTTACTTGTCACACATACGGCCAGTCATAGATTCCCATGCATTGCACCTAGTATTGTTCAAGGAATCAGAGTTGACTAGTTTAGAACATGTGCAAAGTGAAGCCATGAGGAATATTCTTGGTGCCCCTAGAACAACAAGAATTGTGAGTATGAGAACTGAACTAAACTTACCCTCTGTTTACGAAAGAATATTATATATAAATACCACATTTGGTGTCAAATCAATTAGAGAACCCCTCCATTGAACAGAGTTCCAAAGACAACTAAAATACAGAACAGAGGAACTAACTTTGCATGACAACACCGATTCATACTCAAATCCATGGATACAAGTAACATGTAAACACTTATCCCAGCTGAACATACCCATAACTAAGACCCTGTACCACGTTCTGTACCACCGTGGAAAATGTCGAACCTAAGTGTATATTATACGACTGCCCCCAAAAAAGACAGTGTCCCCCCTGCTATACTTAAGCAGTATGCACTTGCAATTATAAATGAGCATCTTGAAACTCTATCCCATGCATATGAATGCTACACTGACGGGTCCTTGCAGTCTGGGAGTAGAGCAGGATGTGCTTTTGTTGTATATAAAATCAATATCTTGCAGCACCAGGATTGTAGGAGGGTTCATGACTGGGCTAGCACTACGCAAAAATGAGTTGGCAGGAATACACATGGCCACCGAATTTCTATTAGAAATTGTATAAAATGAAGCCATGGGGGTTATTCTTGGTGCCCCTAGAGCAACAAAGATTGGGAATAGGAGAAAAGAACTTAATTTACCTTCTATTACTTTGTTAAATAGGATCGTCATTGTATGGGCGGAGAACAGCTGCCACCTAAAGAGTACCAATTCTGGGAAGATACATAGGCCGAGCTCCATTTGACCGTGGTGCTCAGAGGTTGTGGTCTTTTACAGTGCCATGGTTACGGCGACGTAGCTAAATATTTCAGGAAAGAAACAGCTTGTGCTGTCTGTGCAAGAGACAAGGAGAAGGGGAACGGGCAATGAAGGACACTGTCACCATCGCGAAGAGGTGCGTTAGGTGCGGAGCGCAAGATGTGATGGCCCGACACCGTAAAATGCCCCCACAAGCCGCCACGCGCACTCCCTTCTACCCCGACCGTATCCATCGCCCGGAGTGGTGATGCCCCGCCCAGCCACACCACACCCCGCGCCGTGTGACGTCACCCCAAACCACAGGCATTCTCGCAAACTGCCAGAGAGATTCCCCATCCCAGGGAACAGTGCCACGAAGTAAAACCCAAAAGTGGGAAAAAAAACAAGGGAATAAGAAGCCTCAGGCAAGATCTTGCTGAATTAGAAAAAAATGTTCATGGAAAGAAAAGGTGATAGTATAGACAGGGAAAATATGCTTTCTAATGATGTTAGTGATGTTGAAAATACGAATGAGGTCTTCATATTATTATGCACGATACCATCGACGACTTATCAATACAATACAATTATGAGGAACATGCGCGATGCAGATATGTGGTTATACAAGACATATGCAGGGTTTCATCAAACACAGGTTTGACCTATCAGCTAAGTATAGGATGTGATAGGGGACAAGAAAACAATTACTTTTTGTTCATGGAAAAATACTGGTGTCAACCGTAGAATTAATGACTTGCTTTACTATATTCATAACAATCTGTTATGAAAATAGTAGAATATAGCCCCTAAAATAAAACCGCCCCTAGAATTAGAGGGTACCACTCCCAGGACGAAAAACAGGAGTGGACAGGCCGTGGGCACCCCCCGCATAAGCTGGTGCAGAAGTCTGATGACAATAATGTGCAGTATCAGCATTTACATATTTGAACAGGCCCCTGTTTTTTTTTCTATCTGTACAATGTATACACAAGGTGTAGAATGTTTAAATTTATTCATTGCCCATCTTTCAGAATCACGGACAATATGTATGGGATATTTAAATGCTAGACATTTTACTTTTGGAGATAGATCAAACTGGGAAACATGGCGGGGGGTAAGATAGATTATGTAATAGGAAGGGATCTTGTGCATGGAACCGTCAGAAGCATGCTTGCAACAGAGCTAATCAGTGACCACTTTGCAATAGTAATGAGATACGCTGTTGATGATAGTCAATCTGCAAAAACAAATAGGCTTAAAAATTTCTATTCCTCCTTACCTTGAGCACCACTTTAAATCACGTATTTATGATTGGTATAACGATTACACAATAACGAGCGTTGATAAATTCTCCATGGACATGACGGAAGTGGTCACTGATTGCTACAATACCAGGGCCTGTCCAAAGAAAACCCTAAAGAGCAACAACTCACAACGCTCAAAACAAGTGGGTCGGTGACCCTACACTATTCATGGAACAAAAGTGAATTCAGGAGCTTTTTGATACCTACAAGCTGGACAATCCATGACAACTTTATTCAATATTTTAAGGCTAAGAAAAATCTACAGGAATTAAAAACACTTTGAACAGTTCCTACAAAACATTAACAATAACACCTCAATGTCTGAGGTCTGGAAAAAAATAATCGACTCTCAGGCATATCAACACCCCGCAGTTCTACAATCCTCTTGCACAAGTATATAAGTTCCGTAGTCTATGGGCTGGAGCGTCCAAAGTGAGCTCACTTCCCACAAATATTCAGAAGCACCTTAGTCAGTCTAAAATTGCACGTAAATTTGCCATTGAGATTGGATGTTCAGACTTTGCTGAGTTTACTGAGTGGTAACTGAATAATGCACTAATCAAAGGAAAAGCGTCCGCCCCAGGTGAGGTTGGAATTACCTATAGTACCCTCCACCTTATAGCACGGGTACCTGGTAATCCCCTTTTGCACCTGTACGGGTTAGGTTTGCCACAAGGTATTCTGCCTGGTCCCTGGGCGCGCAGTCTAATTATCCCTACAGCGAAACCAAACACTAACCTCATGTGTATGCAAAGACTCAGGTACAAGTTACAAGGTAAATTATCTCACAGGCTGTACGGATTTCTATCGGGTCGTAGCTCACAACAATGCTTTGCAGAGTACCTTTTAAGTTCTAATCCAGGGAAGCGCATCGTTTTTCTTGACCTTAAGTCAGCTTTTGACATTGCAAACAGAGAAGTTATCCTAGCACAATTAGTAATCTTTGGCATCCGGCGTAAGATATTGAGCTGGATTAGAATGTATCTTTCGAAAAGATCTGTGAGTGACTTGTTCAGTGGAGTGAGTAGTTCCACTTTATCTTTATCTTTCAGATTTCCAAAAACAATTGCAACACAAACTCACAGAGCCCAATGTCCCAATTGGTAAAATATCAAAAGGTCGATCCATTCCACCATAGAAAAAATCAACATTGATCGTGCACCTTAAATGTCTACCACAAAAAAAAAAAATAATAAAAACAGTGTACATAACTGCGTGTTAAAATAATTTCATTGAAAGGTAAAAGGGAAAAAGAATCTATGTGGATGATGATGCGGTGTTACGCGACGGTTCGTACAGCTGGAACAAAGGTGGTTGCTTTCGTGTATACAAAAATGATAACTACAACTCAAGTTAATAGGGGGGTCAAAATTGGGCCCGCGCTAACAAACGGAGTGGCAGGGATATCCCCGATCAGAATTCCCTTACGTATCGGAGGCTCTGGAGTAGTTTTCTGTGATTCTCAAAGTGCTCTTCGGAAGCTAAATTCTTTCAAGGCAGGTGGTGATGAGGAAACTGTGAGTTTCATTTAAATGAACGTAATTATGCAATAGAGTGCAATTTAACATCAAATTTTTTGATACCATTCTGTTGGCTACGCAAGCACGACCCGAACAAATTGGGGAAGGAAGCCTGCAACAAAAATACCTGAACATAGATCTTTGGGGTGCCTTTTTTTAGGGTTTCACATATATTTAAAAGTTTTCATAAGGGGAAATGTAGATCTGACGAAAACACTCAAAGGGGAAAAATTGTACCATGGGCACTATGATCAGTACAGAGTAGCAAGCCTTCCTATGGCTGGCACCAAAATCAAATCAGAAGTGACGGGTTATGCCCGAATAGTTTTGGTACAGAATTCTGGCAATACAGGTGCAAGAAGGCAGATGAATCTAGATGTAACGTGTAAAGAAGAAAACAAACGAACGCTTGTGCACTATACCTCGGAATGTCATGTGATACAGCCTTTCAGACCACATACAGAACTATGTGAATATTAAATTTCATCTGATACATTGGAAGATATACTCGTATTATATCCTAAATATACTATGTAAAACTGCCGTAAACAAAGAACAGTGTTGTGTAAACGCAGTGGCAACAGCATATCAAGGTTTTTTTTTATGATGTATGATTTATGTTTTTATTTTACCATGTACGAATGCAGTAGTCACAGAATGCTGTACTATATCAAATACATGTAAAACTAATCACGATTGCCCACGCCTGAGCAGATAGCCAGGGTGGTTAAATAAACTACGTTTAACCAAAAAGAATTTTTTTAATTCCTTCATATTCTATTTTCTAATTTTATTATCATTCACTCAAAAAGGTAAACCAAAAAAACCCCTTTGTACACGTTTAGTGAATGATAAAAAATTAGAAAAAGAATATGAAGGAATTAAAAAATTTTTTTGGGTTTAAAATAGTTTATTTACCACCCGGCTATCTTTCAGGCGGGGGGAATCGTGATTGTTTTACAGTATTTTATATAGTACAGATTCTGGATCTGCATTTGTACATGGAAAATAAAAAAAAATCATACATCAAAAAAAAAATTTATAGCGTTGCCACTGGTTTTCACAACACTGTTCTTTTTTTACGGCAGTTTTAAATAGTATATTGGATATAATACGAGTAATTTCCAAGATCAGATGAAATTTAATATTCACATAGTTCTGAGTGGGCGAAAGGCTGTATCCATGACTTCGAGGTTAGGACAAACGTCGTTGTTTTTCGGTTTTCCCAGTTAATCTAGATTCATCTGCACTTCTTTCACCCTGTAGTTGCCAGAACATTCTGAACCAACGTATTCGGGGTAACCACGTCCCAAAGCTGATTTTTACTTCGGTGCCCCCTAGGAAGGTTGCACTCTGTACTGATCAAGTGCCCCAGGTAAACTTTCAAGCCTTTGAGGTTCGTCAGATTATAGTTCTTCCTTATGAGAATTTTCAAATATGTGCAACCCTAGCAAAAAGGATCCCCAAAATCTAGTTACGGTATTTTTGTTTTCAGGGTTCCTTCACCAATTGTTAGTGGTCTGCTTTCGTATGCCCAACATGAGATGGTACTATACAAATTTAATGTTTTAAATTTCACTCATTTTAAGTTTCGTTACACTTAAGCAACCACAGTTTCTCATACCACCTGCCTTGAAAGAATTTAGCGTCCGAAGAGCACTTTGAGAATCACAGAAAACTACTCCAGAGCCTCCGATACGTAAGGAATTCTGATGCGAGGAGTATACCTGCCAGCTCCGTTTTGTGTAGCGCTGGCCCAATTTTGCAAATTTTATATTAAAATTTATGTTTAGTAGTCACTTTGTAACAGCGAAAGCAAACACCTTTGTATCCAACTGTACGGGAAACCGTCAGCGTAACACTCGCATACATCATCGCACATAGATTCTATGTTCCTTTACCTTTGCTAATGCAATTTATTTTAACACGCAGTTATGTACACTGTTTTTATTATTTTTTTTTTTTTTTGTGGTAGACATTTAAGGTGCACGATCAATGTTGATTTTTTCCCCTGGTGGAAGGATCGACCTTTTTTATTTTTCCAATTGGGGGCATTGGGCTCTGTGAGTTTGTGTTGCAAGTTTTTTGGAAAAGAAAAGTAAAGATAAAATGGAATACTACTCCACTGAAAAAATCACTCACGATCTTTTTTGAAAGATACATTCTAATCCAGCTCAAATTTACGCCCGGGTGCCAAAGATTTCAATTGTGCAGGATAACTTTTCTGTTGCAATTCCCCAAAAACTGACTTAAAGGTCAAAAAAAAACGATGTGCTTCCCTGGATTAGAACTTAAAAGGTACTCTGCAAAGCATTGTTGTGAGCTACGACCCCATAGAAATCCGTACAGCCCGTGAGATAATTACCTTGAACTTTTACCGAGTCTTTGCAAAACATGAGGGGTTGTTTTGGTTTTGTGAGGGATAATTAGACTGCGCCCCAGGGACCAGGGAGAATACCTTGTGGGGAAAACCAACCGTACAGGTGCAAAAAAGGGGTTACCAGGTACCCGGCTATAAGGTGGAGGGGACTTAGGTAATTCCAACCTCACCGGGGCGGGGCGCTTTTTTTTGATTAGGCATTATTCAGTTACCCTCAGTAAAAACAGCAAAGTCTGAAATCCAATCTCAAGGCAAATTTTCGTCAATTTTAGACTGATAAGGGGCTTGAATATTTTTGGGAATGAGCCCCTTTTACGTCCAGCCCATAGGGCTACGGGAATTATATACTTGTGCAAGAGGATGTAGAACTGCGGGGTGTTTTAAGCCTGAGAGTCGATTATTTTTTTTTCCCGACCTCAGACAAGAGGTTATTTTTAATGTTTTGAGGAACTGTTAAATGTTTTTAATTCCCGTAATTTTTTTGCCTTAAAAACTGAATAAAAATTGCAGGATTGTCCAGCTTGTAGGTATCAAAAAGCTCCCGAAACACTTTTTTTTCCCGAAAGGTAGGGTCACCCACCCACTTTTTTGAGCGTTGTGAGTTGTTGCTCTTTAGGGTTTTTTTTGGAAGGCCCTGGGGATTGTTTGCAATCAGGGACCCCTTCCGTTGTCCTGGAGAATTTTCAACGTCGTTTTGTGTAATCGTTTTTTACCAATCAAAATACGTGATTTAAAGTGGTGCTAAGGTAAGGAGGAAAAGAAATTTAAGCCCATTTGTTTTGCAGATTGGGTATCATCAAAAGTGTATCTCATTACTATTGCAAAGTGGTCACTGATTAGCTCTGTTGCAAGCATGCTTCTGACGGTTCCATGCACAAGATCCCTTCCTATTACATAATCTATCTTACCCCCCGCCATGTTTCCCAGTTTGTATCATATACGTTCACAGATTTATTGTTCACAAAATGTCGGAACTCTTCGCCATTTTCATTGCACTGACTATCTCCAAATGTATAATGTCTAGCATTTAAATATCCCATACATATTGTGCCGTGATTCTGAAAGATGGGCAATGAATCAATTTGAAACATTCTACACCTTGTGTATACATTGTACAGATAGAAAAAAAAAACAGAGGCTGTTCAAATATGTAAATGCTGATACTGCACATTATTGTCATCAGACTTCTGCACCAGCTTATGCGGTGGTGTCACTGGCCTGTCACTCCTGTGTTCGTCTAGGAGTGGTACCCTCTAATTCTAGGGGCGGTTTTATTTTAGTGGCTGATATTGAAGGGCTATATTCATAACAGATTGTTATGAATATAGTAAAGCAAGTCATTAATTCTACGGTTGACACCAGATATATTCCATGAACAAAAAGTAATTGTTTTCTTGTCCCCTATCACATCCTATACTTAGCTGATAGGTCAAACCTGTGTTGATGAAACCCTGCATATGTCTTGTATAACATTACATATCTGCATCAGCGCATTTTCCTCATATTGATATTGTATTGATAAGTCGTCGATGGTATCGTGCATAATAATATGAGAGACCTCATTCGTATTTTCAACATCACTAACATCATTAGAAAGCATATTTTCCCTGTCTATACTATCACCTTTTCTTTCCATTAACATTTTTTTCTAATTCAGCAAGATCTTGCCTGAGGCTTCTTATTCCCTTGATTTTTTTCACTATTGGTTACTTCTGTGGCACTGTTTCCCTGGGATGGGGAATCTCTCTGGCAGTTGCGAGAATGCCTGTGGCTTGGTGACGTCACACGGCGCTGGGTGTGGTGTGGCTGGGCTGGGCATCACCACTCCGCGGGCGATGGATACGGTCGGGGTAGAAGGGAGTGCGCGTGGCGGCTTGTGGGGGCAGTTACGGTGTCAGGCCATCACATCTTGCGCTCCGCACCTAACGCACCTCTTCGCGATGGTGACAGTGTCTTCATTGTCGTTGCCCTTCTCCTTGTCTCTTGCACAGACAGCACAAGCTGTTTCTTTCCTGAAATATTTAGCTACGTCGCCGTAACCATGGCACTGTAAAAGACCACAACCTCTGAGCACCACGGTCGAATGGAGCTCGGCTCTATGTATCTTCCCAGAATTGGTACTCTTTAGGTGGCAGCTGTTCTCCGCTCCATACAATGACGATCCTATTTAACAGAAGTAATAGAAGGTAAATTAAGTTCTATTCTCCTATTCCCAATCTTTGTTGCTCTAGGGGCACCAAGAATAACCCCCATGGCTTCATTTTATACAATTTCTAATAGAAATTCGGTGGCCATGTGTATTCCTGCCAACTCAGTTTGCGTAGTGCTAGCCCAGTCATGAACCCTCCTACAATCCTGGTGCTGCAAGATATTGATTTTATATACAACAAAAGCACATCCTGCTCTACTCCCAGACTGCAAGGACCCGTCAGTGTAGCATTCATATGCATGGGATAGAGTTTCAAGATGCTCATTTATAATTGCAAGTGCATACTGCTTAAGTATAGCAGGGGGGACACTGTCTTTTTTGGGCAGTCGTATAATATACACTGGTTCGACTTTTCACGGGGGACAGAACGTGGTACAGGGTCTTTTTGGTTTCAGGGATGGGGGGGGAATTTTTTTTCCCTTTTTGGGGCCCCTTTTTTTGGGGCGGGGGGGAATTTTTGGCCTTTGGGGCTTGGTGACGTTTTTTCCCACCCCCCGGGGGGAAACTGGGGGTGGGGTTTGGGTGGGGGGGGGGCTTGGGCCCCCCTTTTGGGCAATTTCACCACTCCCCCGCCCCGGGGGGGGGGGGGGGGGGGGGGGGGGGGGGGGGGGGGGGGGGGGGGGCGAAGGTTTTAAACCGTGGGGGCAAGATGCGCGTGGGGCTTTTGGGGATAGGTTTAAAGGCCTTTAAATTGCGTCCCCAAACCAAATTGCGGGGGGAATGTCTTTTTTGGGGGGGGCTCTTTTTTTTAGGCGCTTTTCCCGGTGGTCGAACGTTGGTACAGGGGTTTTTTGGGGTATTTCACTGGGAAAGGTTTAAGTACTTGACCAGGTTTTGAAGAATCGGTTTGTCGCAAATTTTCTTTCTTTTTAGTTTTTTGGCTCTTTAAATGAGATTTTCCTAGTTCAAAAAATGGGAATTTTTTTAAAATATCTTTTTTTAAAAGGGGTAAGTTTAGCAGTTTCATATACAATTCTTTTTTCGGGCCCAAAAAATATTTCCTGGCTATTTGCCAGTTCTTAAACTGTCAATTTGTTTAAAAAAAGGGGAATCCGGGGTCTATGATGGCCGAGTGGAAAAGTAAAAGATTTTTGCAATATTGACATTGATACCCGGGTCTTTGCAACGTTTAAACTTAGCCGTCCCACAGCTTTTCTTGGGTTTGATGAATTTGAATGACAAACACCAAAAGAAATTTGTTGATGGAAGAGTCCTCTTTCATTTATGAAACCTGGCGGGGGTTTTTTTGGGGTTGGACCTTGTTTTTTTTTCGTCGAGATTATAAAGCCAAACCCTCATATTTGTGAAGGGGTAAGAATCTCTTGCTTCTTTTGGTAATTTCAAATATCATCGTTTGAAAAATACTTTCTCAGGGATATGCCTAGAAAATTTGCTTAAG
The DNA here is from genome assembly GCF_015228065.2 of Penaeus monodon. Classification (NCBI taxonomy): domain Eukaryota; kingdom Metazoa; phylum Arthropoda; class Malacostraca; order Decapoda; family Penaeidae; genus Penaeus; species Penaeus monodon. The sequence goes on along the minus strand of NC_051425.1, from coordinate 25,989,733 downwards.
ATTTTTAAATAGCATGGGGCCTGACATCCCTAGGTTGCCGAGTTCTATTTTGATGAATTTTAATCCCTGAAAACCCCCCCCGATTGTGTTTAAGGAAACCCCTGTTAATGTTTTTTAAAACCGGCAGTTGCTAAAAAATTTTTTTTTTGCAATTTATAAAAAGGAAATTTTTAAACAAGAAATACGGTTTTGCATCTTTTTTTGGTTTTAAGATTCTGCAAACATTGGACGTGCCTGGGAAATCCATAATCTGGGGGTTAATAGCTTTTTATGGATACAAAACTGTTAGTATTATTTCCAAGTATTTGACGCCCACAAGGGTCAGGAAAATGGGCCCGTATTTGTCAGATTTTTTTTTTGGGGAATTTTAAGCTTTTAGCCCGGGATTTTGGGATGCCTGGGTGGGGGTTTTAAGGGTGCAAAAGTGGGTTAGGACCTAAAATTGGGGGACCTTAGAATGCATCCAAAGGGCCTTTTCCCTTACCTTCAAAGGTACTTGCCCACTGGTTTAGGAAAAGGGGGGGAAAATGCAGAAGGTTTTATTTTAAAGATTACTTTTTCGACTTGATGTTTTTTCCCTTGGGGGAGTGATTTTAAAGGGGGAAAATGGCCCCGTTGAGCAATTCCCGTCTTGTGGACTTGGAAGCGGTTTTTTATTTTCGAGCCTATTAATTTTTTCCCCAAAACAGTCAGCCACAGAGTTTACTTTAAACCTTGAGAATTGTCCAGGTTTTTACTAGAATCGGGTTTTTTTCATTTTCCTATTTCCTTTTTGGTTAAAAAAAGGGGGGGGGCTTTGTTTAATTTTAAAACTGCAGCCTAGTTTTTTTCCCGGGCAGAAGGGTACTGATCCCCCCCTGCGGGGAGCCGGGGTTTTTTCGTCGGGGTTTTTTAAAACCCATTTTTGTGCTGAAATTTTGATTAATCCTGGAAAAAATTTCAACATTTGTTTTTTCATAGGGTTATACCATCATAGACCGGTTTGAAGTGATGCCCCAGGACCGGTGGGATAATTTTGAGCCTAGGGTTTTAGGGGCTAGCGTGTTAAGTTAGTCTGTTCGGATTGCAAAGTGGCACAACTCTGTCCCAGTAAAGTACAGACATTCCATAAATAAATTTTTCCCAAAATAGAATCTAACCTGCCCCCTCCAAATGATCTTGTTCTGGCCCTATACTGCAGTGATCATTTTGTGAAATGTTTGAATTTTCCCATTACTTTTCGCTGGTGTCTAAAAGTGGGATCCTTGTTTGAATCGCCCGATAACGTCCCTTGGTTGTAAAAATTGGGGAGAGAAACCCAAAAATTTTGGGTTTCGGGCATTAAATTAAGGAAAATCCCCAGAGGAGTCTGGATTTTTAGATGATGGAATTAAACATCATTTCTCGGTTTTTTTAACTAATTTTGTGGCGGGTTTTACCTTCCCACAAGGTTTCTTGCACGCATAAAACATCGTATTATATTTTACGATGAAAAATTCTAGATCATTTAGCCTGGGAATCTACGCATATCCATGTATGAATTTGTTTGTGCGTTTCCATATGTGAAAGGTTTTAGTGGGAAACCTGTTTTTGCTGTTATATCCTTAATTTTACGAATTATAGTTTCACATAAAAAATGTTTTCATTAAGTGGGGTCGTGGACTGAAAATTACTTTTAACCATTTAAAAAATTTTGGGTTTTCTTTGTTCCACTTTCAGACGTCCCTTCGTTTTTTTGGGCAGATGCACCCGAGGGCTGGTTGCGTCACTGGACCGACGTACAGGGATCCTGATTTTGTTTTGGCTGCGTACGCTGACACGCCCCCCTCCGTTATCAAAATGGGCGGCTGACATCGATTTCCTCGTTGTTTTTTTTATAAAATAATGGTAGCATTATCACGACAATGACAGTCCCCTTTTTATTTTTCCCCTTCCCGCCTCGCGTTTTTTCATAATTATTATTTTTGAGCTTCAAGTTTTATTCCTTTGAAGTTCAAGCACATTTACGTCGCCTGGTCAGCGGGTGACGTCACTTTTTGTACAGGGTTTTGCGGGGGGTTCCCCCCGTCCTCGACCCGCCTGAGGGGGGGGGACGGTTTCCCCGGCTGTCGCTGAATACTCAGTTAGGAGTTTCAGTTTGCGGCCCCAGATAAGCTCTATGAGGGTCAGATAAACTTGTCCACTTTCCAGTGCGTAAAACCTTTTCGCGTATTCGGTGGCCTCTTCAACCCCATCGCTGCAGCCGCGGGAAAATCCTGGGGCGGTGACGTCACAAGGGCACGGCGGGCGCTTCCCCCGGGACGCTGTCGCGGGGTTTGGGTTGGAGGGCCGCGCTGGTCACTCGCGGGGGGCTGGTACCCCAGGGGGTGGAGGGGGGGGGGACATGGCGGGAGGGGATTGCACCCCCCGTGCCCGGGAGTCAAAACCTTCATCCCACCCCTGAAGCATGATGGGAAAAGACGGTGCATCGCATACTCTCTCCCCCAGCACTGCGAGGGGCCCCTTTTGGGATTTTGTTTGGGGCCACTGCTGCCAGGGTGCCGCCCTTGCAAATTTGTACATGCCCCTTTCCCATGCAGTTAAAGCAGATCACAGGGGATGCCCTCCCCGGCCCCCGTGGGGCCGGCGGCCCAAAAAAGTGATATGTACTGGAGGTGATTGCTCTCCTTTTCCCTTTATGCGGGTGCGGTTAGTGGTTGCCCATCCTTATGCACTTTTGGCCCTTTTGATCTCCGTCAAGTGCATACGCTTTTAAGATCTTTGTTTTTTGTGTCACAAGGTAAAGTCATTTTTCTGTTTTTGTGGTTTATCACATAGTTTGAAAGGTAAAACCCAATTGATCCTTCAATAAGGTCGTCAATGTTTTCTGCTGCGAGCGAGCGACATCACATAAAGGTTTAGGAAAGTGTCTCCTGCACAAGGTCGAGGGGGGGGGCCCCCCAGGGCCGGAGGGTCGTTTTCCGAGGTCCTGCAGCCCTTTTATTTTTTTTTTGATTTTGTTTGCCCTTTGGGGGGGGGAGGCGGACGTAATTCTTCTTTTGGGGCCCAGTGGTGTCTTACTGGCATTTTCGGCTTTCTTTTTTTCTTTGCTTGACTTCACTAATGTGAAGCCGTATTTCTCCTTCAGGTCGCCTCAGGGCGTCGGGGCACCCTTTAGGAGTTCGTTTCATGGGAATGGATTCAGTAGGATATCATGAAACTACAGGATGAAGCGCATTCTTCAGCCGCGGGGGGGGTGGGACAGTTTTCCCCCGACCCCCCCCGGTTTACATTGCGGTTTCCCCATCGTGGGGGTGACCGCAGGGGCCTTGCCCCCCCGGCTCGCCCGCAGGTGAATATAGCGTCAGGACAACGGGGCACTCAAATCTAAAGGTTACCACAGCAGTACTTGGGATCGGTAGAGGAAATTTTTTCAAATTCCGTACAAGCATAAATATTATCACATCAATTTTAGCACGATTGCGGGTTATATGAGCACCAATGTTTATGAATCCTTGTACAACTTTCTTGTTATGAGCAAAAGGTTCGTGTGTAAGGGCGAGGGCACCGGAGCACGGGCACCACCGAAATCTCCGTATGAGGCACGGTGTGTACTGAGAATGTAGTCTGAACATGGCAGGACATCCTTAGATTTTTTTACCTAGTGCCGACGTCCCATGGAGACTGATTGACTATTTTGCGAAAACCGCCCCGGCGCCCCAACGTGGGGGATGTGGGTTTGATCCTCAGTATGAAAAATAGCAAATTTTATAATAGGTGCATAATTATATTATAATATAATTATATTATACAAATATATATTTTAAATTTAAAATATAATAATAATATTATAGATATATATATATATAATAATATATATATATAATATATTCACAAATAATATATAAAAATTATAAGATAATTATATATATATTAATATAATTTATTTAATTATATATTTTCATATCATCACTATCTATTTTAAAAAAATAATTAAAATATAATAAAAATATATAATATATATTATAATATATTTTTATTATATATATATTATATTTTATTATATATATAAAACTTAAAAATTTTATATAATTACACCAATTAATTATATATTTTAAATTATTATTTAATTTTAAAATTAAAATTAATTTAATATCATAATATTTATATAAAATAGATTAAAAACAAAATATATAAAAAAAACAACAAAAAAAAAAAAAATTTATAGATATATATAAAAAAAAAAAAAAAAAAAAAAAAAATATATATATATATTAAAATATTAATATTTTTTTTTTTTTTTTTTTTTTTTTTGTTTATACAATACATTCAATAATAATAAAAAATATAATATTATATTATATTAAATATATTTTATACATATAATAAATATTATATATATATATATATATA
>NC_051425.1:25975362-25977862 GCF_015228065.2 Penaeus monodon | reverse complement strand
CCTCTCTCCTCCTCTGCCTCCCTCCTCCACTTCCCTTCCTCCCCTTTCTCCTCCTCCTCTCCCCCTCCCCCTTCTCAGCGATATCTCCCCTCCTCCTCCCCTCCCCTTCTCCTACCTTCTCTCTCTCCTCCTCCCCCTCCCCCTTTCTCAAGCGATTCACCTCTTCCTCTCTCCTCCTCCTCCCCCTCCCCCCTTCTCAAGCGATTCACCTCTTCCTCTCTCCTCCTCCGCCGAACCACTCCGCGGTAAACTGGTAAGTGCAGAACACATAACAAACTTTGCGGAGTGGAGTTTGAGGTAATAATTTCCCGAGACGGATAATAAAACGTTTACAAGAAGCAAAAGTTTTCAGATACGTTGGGCCTCATGTAGAGTTTATTTGACTCCGAACGCTTTGGTGGAGCTTAGATGCAAAATAAAGAAAGGGGAAAAAAAGGGGAAAGAGATAAGGGGATGTTCAAGAAAAAAAAAGAGGGAAAGGAAGAGAGCAGGGGCGAGAAAAGGAAAAAAAGGAAGTTAAGGAAAAAAATAACATATTCTTTATAATGTTTGTCATTGTATTGCAAAGTATGTATTTTTCTACAGTGCGGTAATTACATACAGGCAAGCAGCCCATAAGACAAGCTTTTGGCCGCTAATGAGATTATTACAAATATTTTACAGCAAATACGCCATGCCTAGATGAACGGGCCTTAATAAACCTCTTTTAGTTTTTTCTGCCCCTAGAATTTCCTGAAAATTGAGTTCTTAATTACAAAAATATGTATATTTCAGAGCATTAAGAGAGATAGAGAGAGAGTGAGGGAGAGAGTGAAGAAGAGAAAGAGAGAGAGAGAGAGAGACAGAGAGAGAGAGAGAGAGAGAGAGAGAGAGAGAGAAGAGTAGATAGAAGAGAGAGAGAGAGAGAGAGAGAGAGAGAGAGAGAGAGAGAGAGAGAGAGAGAGAGAGAGAGAGAGAGAGAGAGAGAGAGTGAGAGAGAGAGAGAGATACAAAGCGAAAGGGAAGGAAAGAGAAATAGAGAGAGAAAGAAACTCATATGTAAGAGTATGTAAGTGATCTAAAAGTCATTAAATGAAAAAAAAGGAACATACGTAGGAATTTCTTTGCTCACGAGGTGGATGTCAAAATGTTCTTTGCAACTTTGAGTGCCTTAAGTTAAGCTGATAAAAAAGAAACTTAGAAGCAATAGGTAAGACGTTTTAATATATTTCACCTTCAATGTAAATGAAGCAATGAAAGAAAATATAAGTGAATATATAAGTGAATTAATGAATAAGTGAATGAATATAAGTTAACAGTAGTGAATGATATAGACTGATAGAGAGGTACACAGGAAAATAACTGCATTAATAAATGTAGGAATTCTTTATTATACAAGGCTTTGATATTTAAAGTTTAAAGCATTATAATGTATTCAGAAAAGCGTCTAAATATAACTTTTGGATAGATAAACTTTTAAGCTGAGAGGCAAGAGAGAGAGAAAGAGGAAAAAGAGGGGGGAAAGACAGAGAGAGAGAGAGAGAGAGAGAGAGAGAGAGAGAGAGAGAGAGAGAGAGAGAGAGAGAGAGAGAGAGAGAGAGAGAGAGAGAGAGAGAGAGAAGAGAGAGAGAGAGAGAGAGAGAATAAGTAACAAGGAAAAACATAAGTGGAGAAAGATGAAAAAAAAAAGATAAATAGATAGACAGATTAATGAACAGAGAAACAGACAGAGCAGGAATAACAGTTTCCAAGACATCTATTCTTCCCAAAGCAATCTTAGACGGCTTAGGAAGAAGACTCTCTCTCCATATTGTCTTGGCCGAGAAATCTGATTTATAGTTTATCAAATTAAGGATGGAAGCCACCCCCCCCCTCCCTTCCCCCTTATGCTATGTTATGGCATATTGCCTTTTGTTGTTTTATATCATGTTATGCCATGTTATGTTATCTTAATTTATATTGTGTTATATTATGTTATGTTGTATTAAGCTATACTACATTATGTCATGTTATGTTATGTCATACTATGTTATGTTATGTTTTGTTATGTTGTGTTATTTTAAGACATACTGTGTTATGCTATGTTATGATATGTTACGTTATACTGTGCTTATGTTACTTTGCACTCTGTTATGTTACTCTGTGTTATGATATGTTACTTTAAGTTATACTGTGTAATGTTATGTTATGTTAATCTAGGTTAGGTTAGCTTCGTCTGCCCCCTTTGGAATAGCGATCGCCCCCCTTCCTCCCACTAATCCCATGATCTCTGCCTTCCCCTCCTTCTTGGCGTAATGACCCCCTTTCCCCTTTTATGCCCTCCCCCCCTTCTCCACCTCTGTTAATTTCCCCTTCTTCCCTACTCCTTTCTCTTGCCACGTGCTCCTATTCTTGTTTTTTCCCTTCTTATTCCTTGGCTTTACCCACTCCTGCCCCCTCCCCCCATTTCCCTCTTGCACCCTCCCCTCTTGTTCTGCCATACTTGTCAACCATTTCCCCTTCTTCATGACCCGTATCTATC
>NC_051425.1:25952862-25955362 GCF_015228065.2 Penaeus monodon | reverse complement strand
AGGGGAGGGGAGTGTTGCAGGACAGTACAGGAGGGGAAATAAATGTTGCAGAAGAGTGTATTGAGGAAATAAATTGCAGAACAGTGTAGATGGGAAGCACTGTGCTGTCGAACGATAGTGACGAGGAGCACATTGTCACTGGGCTTACCTTCTTTATCGACCGGAATTGGCCACCATGAAACAAATCGACGGCTGCCTCGTTAGTCCCAAGCGAACCGTGTCGATTTCTATTGTTATTGCTTCCGCCCAGTGTAAGCTCTGTTCTTGATGCGGATTATAAAATACATGGCATGTGTGTATTCACTTAAATTCACACGTACACGAATACGCACACGTACTTGAACCTACATGCACACATGCACACGAATAGGCACGCACACACACACACACACACATACATACATACACCACACACACACACACACACACACACACACACACACACACACGCACACACACACATACATACATACACCAACACACACACACACACACACACACACACTCACTCATACAAACACACACACACACACACACACACACACACACACACACCACATGAGGCCATGAGGCTGCCAGGCACAGAAACCTTACCTGTATATAGCTCAATTTTTCATTTTTATCTGAATGTTCCCGGATAAGGGAGGGGATGTCAAAGGGTGATTTATGTTTATGCGTCCTTGGAATGAACAGATGCTGGGAATTATACTTACTTTGATATTGATAACATTTCGAAGCAAAGGAAAATGTATGCTTCAGTGTGTGTACGTATTCACTCAGATTCACACACACGCGCACACACACACACACACACACACACACACACACACACACACACACACACACACACACACACACACACACACACACGTTCCTTTTTTCACACACACACAATTTTTAAATGTCTAAGTTTTACCATTTCCTTGCTATTATACAGATTTTATTTTTGTCTATCTGCCCTCATAGACGTCTATTTATTTTTATCTCTCTTTCGATACTTCTTTCTTTGTGTCTATCGATCCTTTTTTAATGCGCTATTTGTCTATCTATTTACCAATTCGCTTGTTTGTCTTTCGATCTACCTATGATAATCCTTTCTATCTATCCTTCTCTGTGTGACTATTTTTTCCGTCTATCTATCTATGTCTTCCTATATCCATTTGTATCTTTACTTCTCTCAATTTACACATGCACATCTATCTTCTATCTTTGCCTTTCCATCCGTCTATCTCTCTGCCTATCTATCATTTTCTGTCTATATGACTTTTTAACTATATATATATGTCTATGCACATATATTAGTTATGGAAATTTTCTTTGATCCTACATATAAATCCATTTGCTTAATAATTCGTCTGTTTATCTATCCATCTTTCTTCATCTGACGTTCTATCTACCTATCAATTATTATTTTTTTTTATCTATTCTCATATATCTGATATGCAACTATCTATCCGTCTGTAGCGTCTATCTATCCTCCCGAATACTTTCTATCTGTAGATCTGTCCTGCATCTGAATTTTTATCTACCTATCTATGTTTTATCTATTTTTTATCTATCTATCGAATCCCCATGTATATCTATCATGGACGTTCTCTCAGGGCGGGGGATGAGGGGGGGGGGGGGTTATCCAGTTGCCTGTCCTCTATCCCCCTCATTTTTTTCTTCCCTATCCCTCTCCTGCCTACATCCTATTCACATTTTCCTTTTTACCCGTTTTTTTGTCTCTCTCTCTTTCTCTCACCTTTTCACTTCCAGTCATGTTCTCTTTCTCCTTCTTTCACTCCTATCCATCTGTTCCTCTTTCTCCCTCTCCCACTCCTATCCACCTCCCCCCCCCCTTTCCCATCCCCTACCTATACCTCTTCTCCTTCCCGGACCCTCCCCTCCCTCCCCCCTTACCCCTTCCTGCACGCCTTTGCCCCGCCCATTCCCTCTTTGTCTTTCAAAGGGGGCGTGGCTTGATTGCTATGAATAGTTCTGACCCCGTGACCTTCACCTGCTCTGCGTGCGTATGTTCTAATGGGGGAGCGTGGGAGGAGGGAAGGGGAGGGAGGGAGAGAAAGGGAGGGAAGGAGGAGAGAGGGAAAGGGGGAGGGAGGGAGAGAAAGGGAGGGAGGGGTGGGAGGGAGAGACAGGGAGGGAGGGGTGTGAGGAAAGGGAGGAGGAGGAAGGGAAGGAAGGAAGGAGGGGGGTTCAGTGGAGAGATAGGAGGAAGGAGGAGAAAGGGAGGGGAGAAGAGGAAGGAGGAGGAGGAGTGGGGGAAAGAGGAGGGAAGGGGAGGGAGGGAGGAGAAGGAGAGTGAGGGAAGGGAGGGGAGGGGGGGAGGGAAGGAGGAAGAAAAGGGGAGGGAGGGAAGGAGGGAGGTTGAGAAGGGGAAGAAGGAGGGTGTGGGAATAAGAGAGGGAATAAGAGAGGGAAGGATGGAGAGAAGGAGGAGGGAGGGGAAGGGGGAAGGAGTCGAGGGGGATTATAGAGGGATGAGGATTGAGAGGGAAAG
>NC_051425.1:25942862-25945362 GCF_015228065.2 Penaeus monodon | reverse complement strand
GTGTTTCAAGCAACAAGAAAATAGATAGATAGATAGATAGATAGATAGATTAATAGATAGGTAGATAGATAGGTAGATAGATAGGTAGATAGATAGGTAGGTAGATAGAGAGATAGATAAAGAGAGAGAGAGAGAGAGGGGAAGAGAGAGAGAGACTAAGCAAAGGAAAGAAAGAAAGAGAGAAAGAAAGAAATGGGGAGTGTGTATAAGTATTTTTTTTCTCATTCCTTCTCTCTTCCGTTCCTTTTGTCCTTTCTTTCTTACAGACAAGCTGAAGTTTGCGCCTCGAACCTTTGGAGACGGGGGGGGGGGGGGGAAGAGACGCCATATTGCTTGCAGATCTGGATATTCATGCTTGAGTGGCGCGGAACAAAAGAACAGCTCGACGACTACACACACACATACACACACACACACACACACACACAACACACACACACACACACAAACACACACACACACACACACACACACACACACACAAACACACACACATACAAGTGCAGCGACGTCAGTTTCGGAAAAACTGCAGTATCATGATTTTTTCCACTCCCCTATTCAGGTCTCTCTCTCTCTCTCTCTCTCTCTCTCTCTCTCTCTCTCTCTCTCTCTCTCTCTCTCTCTCTCTCTCTCTCTCTCTCTCCTCTCTCTCTCTCTCTCTCTTTCTCTCCCTTCCTCCCTCCCTCCCACCCCTCCCCCCTCTTCCTTCACTCTCTTTAATATTTTTTTTCTATTTCCCGAAGAATACTTAGTCTACAATAAAAGAGCAAATTCCATTTTGACAACATCACCTCCGGCCTAGTATTACCTACTTCACTGGCCTAAAACGAGTCTATCGGAGGCGTGCAAATCGGTGATTTTTAACGCTTACAAAATGGTTCCCGAATGGAACTACGCGAAGCTGAATTTCTCAAGTGATTTTAGGCCGGGATAACTTTTTTTTCTTCTTCTTTTTCATTCACTCTTCCTTCCTATCATTTTATGCATTTTTTTGCTGGTTTTTCGTCTTCTGTATGATTTCTATTTTTGTTATCTATCTTTATCATTATTATTCATTACTAGTACCATCGTCTTCCTGTTCCTCCTCTTCTTCCTCTTTTTCTTCTTCTTCTAGTTCTCCTTCTACTTCTTCTTCTTCTTTTCTTTTCTTCTTCTTTTCCTTCTTCTTCTTCTTCTTTTTCTCCTTCCTCTTCTTCTTCTTCTTCTCCTTCTTCCTCTAATTCTCTTCCCATTTTTCTACGCCCCAAACATTGCTAGTTTGGAGCCGCTGTTTGGTAATGAATTCAAGGACTGTTTGCAATCGTTGATTGAAAGTGTGCCGTGCATTTGCATGTCCGTGTCAGATAAACAGACTTGACATTGTCCACGTACACACACGCCTATCCACGTACGTGTACTTACTCCCTAAAAGTCCTTTTTACTGTCCACGAACACGCACTTGGTACTGTGGATGCATTTATCCACGTTGACGCGGCTCTATAAAAACAAACAAATTAATAAATCGACGAATAAATACATATATAAATAAACAAACAAATGAATAGTTATATAGATTAACATATGTATGAATAACTAGACAAATATTTAAATGAATAAATAAATAGGAAAAATTAATAGATAAACAAGAAAATAAACAAAACAACAAGAAAACAAACAAACAAACAAACAAATGAATATATAAATAAACAAGGAAATAGACAAAATAAACAAAAAAATCAATAAGGAAAAGGAATCCCCCTGGCGACGAGCAGTTTAACTAAATCCGAGACCTGTCCATGGCTGCGATTCTCCGTCAGTCTTTTTACACACACGGTCCCTGAACCATGGCCAACCCACCCATAAATTCCCATTAGAAATATGTCATTGCCTTTTTATTTAACAATCTTTCCGACGAACCAATTAACCAAACCAAAGGACGAGCCAATTAACTAAGCAACAAATGCGGTGGAAAGCCATTACATGTCAACAAAGGTGTTCGATGCTAGATGTTCTTATTATAAACATTTGATGCGAAAGGAGAAAGGAGAGAAGCGGAGAGGGGGAGAATGAGGGATAAAGAGGAAGAGGAAAGAAGAGAATAATCACTTGTTCAATCTAATTGAAACTCGAGGAAGATCCATGGCAGGAATTGGAATCCAATCGGGAATGGCTGAAGGGTGTTCTTGCCTCTGTCTGTTAGTTCTTTTCTTGCTCTCCTTCTGTCTATGTATATACTACCATCTCTATCTTATTCTCTCTCTCTCTCTCTCTCTCTCTCTCTCTCATTCTCTCTCTCTCTCTCTCTCTCTCTCTCTCTCTCTCTCTCTCTCTCTCTCTCTCTCTTTCTCACACGCAAACAAACTCACATCCCTACCAGGTGGCAAAAATCCTAGACAAAAAAAAAAAAAAAGAAACCTCCCAGCGTGTCAAAAAAAAAAAAAAAAAAAAAACTCAGTGTATCAAAAAAAAGAAAAAAGAAAGAAAAAAAAAAAAAAAACGTATTTGAGTCCCGCGTTCAGCT
>NC_051425.1:25926438-25928938 GCF_015228065.2 Penaeus monodon | reverse complement strand
TATTATTATTTTTTTTTTTATTTTTTTTTTTTTGGGGGGGGAGGTATTTTTTCTTTGCTTTTTAGATGTATTTTGTTTATGTTTTTCAGTTTCTGTTTTGTTTTTCTTTTTCTTTTTTTTTTACTGGGTTTTCTCTGCCTATTATTATTTTTTTTTTTACGTTATTGCCCTTTTCTGTTATATTTTGTTTTCTATTCTGTCTTTTATTATTATTTCTCTGTTTCCTTTTCCATTTCTCTGGTGTCTTTTTTATCACTTTCTTTCATCCCGTGTAACTATTCAATTTCACGTACCTTTTCTCTTTCTGTCCTCCTGTCTCATTTTTTTTACCTTTTTCCTTTCCTCTCATCTCCTTTTTTCACTCTCTCCTTTCCTTTCTCTCCTCTTCCCTCATTTTCAGTGCATATTTTTTCCTTTCTTCTCTTTTCTTTTAGTTTAAATAGCTTCGGGATATGTATATATATGTATATATATATATATATATATATATATATATATATATATATATATATATATATATATATATATATATATTTTTTTTTTTTTTTTTTTTTTTTTTTTTTTTTTATGACACGTATGTAGCACCTTTGCATCATTCGCAACTATTAAAACTATAAATGCCACAGTGTATCACATAGGTAATAAATCTCTTTTCAGTGAAACTTTTAAGGGTATTTGAACCCACATCTTCAAATACAAACACCATCCCGAACCTATTGATTTATCTATGTATCTCTTTCTTTTTTTTCCCTTATTTTTCTTTTCTTTATACCTCGGGGCTTTTGTCTCACGCAGAAAATGAGCCTGTTGTTTGCGAGAAGGAAATTGCTTTCTGTCAGAATAAGATACAAATTCTCCTCCCCCAACAAGACTTTTTTTTTTAATGCAAGAGCTTAGGAGGGGGTGGGAGATAGATAGACAGATAGGTAGATAGATAGATAGATAGAGAGAGAGAGAGAGAGAGAGAGAGAGAGAGAGAGAGAGAGAGATTAATAGATAAATAGATATAGATGGATAGATAGAGAGAGAGAGAGTGGGAGAGAGAGATAAATAGATAGATAAGACAAACAATCACACAGCCAGAGACACAGAGAAAGAGAAACAGGAAAACACAGAGAAATAAACTACAGCCAAACACAGAGGGTAGGGTGACAGTGTGACATGAACTGTAAGGAAATGTTCGTTGAGAGAGAAAGGATAATCCCTTAGTAACTATCAGGTTTAGGTTTAACTCGAACCTGTGTGGAAAGGTTAAGAAAAAAAAAATCCACGAGGAACAGTTTTATATCTGAATGAAGTTATGTAATGAAGTCTAGCTCTTTGCTTAATCCCATCTACGAAGGGACTTTCTTCATGTTTCCAATTTATACAAAGAGGATTCACGTATTGCCAAAATTAGAACAATAAACAAGCTGTTATGTGCGTTACATGTCTGTATTTCTTTCTTATAAAGTTCCTTAACCTTCACATTGTAATGAAATACAGTATAGCCACAACTGAATGTCGATATGTTTGTCTTATCAGTTCCATATAGCTCTGTGTTTATGTTTATTTTCAACATTGTAAACATATCTAAAAGCGTGATAGGGAGAAGAGATATTGATATAAACTGTAGCTATTAACTCTGCAGCTACTAACCAAAATGAACTATGGAGAACTATTGTATTTTCTTTCAACTACTTAAAGCAATCTGAAATCATCACAGTTAGCAATAAAACTTGACCCTGACAATTATGAAAAGATCATATATTACAGATTCACAACCCCAGAAAATACTTTCGTGCCTCAAACATAGGGATAATTTGCATGGTCGTGGTGCTATATTTGTCTATTTACGGGTTAAGAAATGTTTTAAGTAACAATCGAAAAGAAAGACAAAAGAGGAAAACGGTAGAACTCGTGAAAATCGTTACATTCCACGCTAGATCTTTGTTGTCTCGGGCAAGAAACAATAAAATGACATTCCAATATTCTTGTTTCGGGGGCATACTAAAGATGCTCTCGCTAAAACTTGTGGTGCTTATTCAGGCATGATCACTTGGTAAAACTTGCATCTAAGGGCCTGCATAATGTATCAAAAATATTGTATTTTTTTTTATTTCATTTTCTCTGTTTGTTTATTTATTTATTCTCTCTCTCTCTCTCTCTCTCTCTCTCTCTCTCTCTCTCTCTCTCTGTCTATCTGCCTCCCTTTCTCCCCCCCTTCCTCTCTCTCTCTCTCTCTCTGTGTCTATCTGCCTTCCTTTCTCTCCCCCCTCTCTCTCTGTCTATCTATCTGCCTCCCTTTCTCCCACCCACTCCTTCTCTCTCTATCTGTCTATCTGCCTCCCTTCCCCCCCCCCTCCCTCTCTCTCTGTCTATCTGCCTCCCTTCCCCCCTCCCTCTCTCTCTGTCTATCTGCCTCCCTTTCCCCCTTCCCTCTCCCCGACCGTCTGCCTTCACCCCTTGTGTCCTCTTTCTTTTCATCTATTCACTTATTCCCTTTTCTCTCTGCCTGATA
>NC_051425.1:25913938-25916438 GCF_015228065.2 Penaeus monodon | reverse complement strand
TCTCTCTCTCTCTCTCTCTCTCTCTCTCGTCTCTACCTTTCATCTTTCCCTAATTCTTCTCTTCTTTACCTTTCATTTTTACCACTTTTTTTCTCTCTCTTCTCTACCTTTCATCTTTCCCTATTTCTTCTCTCCCCCTCTTTTCTACCTTTCATCTTTCCCCATTTCTTCTCTTTCTCTTTTCTCTACCCTTCATCTTTTTCCATTTCTTCTCCGTCTTTCTCGCTGCCATCTTTTCACTCACTCAGTGGCTAAAGCAGGAGAAGAGATAAGAAACTCTTCAGCTAATAAAGATGAAAAGCAGTTACATGAAGCTTCGAGCAAGATCACTGGCTCGGAGATGAAACTGAGGCTGAATTTGTCCCTGAAACGGCCCTGATATTCCTCAGGCGAGAGACCTGGCCAAGTTCATCCTCCATAAGACTAATGTATAGCCTCCACTCTCTGGATGCTGCGGAGATGTTAGAGAAGTTTACTGTGTCCCTGGTGAAAATATATATTTTTTATCCTCTTGTGTTTTTTTTTTTTTTGTTTCTTCCTTCTCTCTTTATATCTCTTCCTCTTTCTTTCGTTCTCTCTCTTTCTCTTCTCTCTCTCTCTCTCTCTCTCTCTCTCTCTCTCTCTCTCTCTTCTATCTATCTATCTATCTATCTATATCCCTCCCTCCCTCTCCCTCTCCCTCTACCTACCTAACTATCTATTTGTCTCTCTCTCTCTCCACACACACACACACACACACACACACACACACACACACACACGGACACACATACACATACACACACACACATACACACACACACACACACACACACACACACACACACACACACAACACACGTACACATTCCATAGGTAACAAGCTTACAACGAACCAGAAATTCCCTACAATAAACAAGACTCAGAAATGACAGACGCCTTTCGCCAACACGGAGACGACCCCCCCTCTCCCTCCTCCTGCACCGACACCCTCCTCCCTCCATCTCCACCACTGGCACCCCCCCCTCTCTCTTCTCCACCACCGGCACCCTCCCCTCCCTCTCCACCACTAGCCTCCCCTCCCTCTCCACCACCACATCCCCTCCCTCTCCACCACCACATCCCCTCCCTCTCCACCACCACCTCCCCTCCCTCTCCACCACTCGCCTCCCCTCCCTCTCCACCACTCGCCTCCCCTCCCTCTCCACCACTCGCCTCCCGCTAGCCAAGACTTAAACATTCCAGTCGCAACTTGCAACTAGGCGACACTTTGTCTAAGGTCAGGGAAAAAAGTTCATTAGTAAGAGAGTGAAGTAGCAAATAGCAGAGTTACGAATTAGTGAATTGGCGAAATTATTTTAGAGCAGGATAGTGAAGTAGGAAAATAACGAGACAGTGAAATATCAAAAATATAAGATGTGAATATAAAATAATGGTGACTTAGCCAAAATAACAAATTAATGAAATAATGAAATACTGAAATGTTGAAATCAAAGTATAAAAGAATAGTGAAGTATCCAAAAAAGCGAAATAGTGAAATAAAACGAATTACCAGAGTAGCAATACAATAAAACAACATAGTAGCAATTTAGTTGAAATGTAAAAAACACAAAAATAGCAAAAGTCGTGAAATCGCAAAATAAAAAAAGACAGCGAAATTAGAGGAACAAATATATAGTGAAAATGCTAAATAACGAAATATCAAAATAGCAAAATAGTAAAATAGTGACATACTGGAATAGTGAAAGAACAAGTTAGCAAAAGGCGAACTAGTGATAAAGCGGAAAAAGAAAAGAAAGGAAAAAAAGTGAAATAGCGAAACAGCAAAATGGTGAAATAGCGAAATAGCAAAAGAGCGACATAACGAAATAACGAACAAACAAAAAAAAAAAAAAAACGAAAAAAGAAGAAAAAAAGCATAAACAGAAGGAGAAGAAGGAGAATAAGCAGGGGAACAACAAAACAACAACAACAACAACAACAAAACAGAAAAAAAGAAAGAAAGAAAAAGGAAAGGAAAAAGAGAAAAAAATAGTAAAAAAAAAAGACCTGCCTCGAATTGGGTGAATATCAATCGTTGTTTCTTCTCGAGCTTTTACCATTTAGCATTTTTTTTCCTTTCCTTTCTTTCTCTCTTTCAGAAATACGGGGGTATTTACATATATGGTGGTGTGGAGAGCATACGCGACTAAAACAAAGAACGTGCTCTCAATGTACAAAATATACAGATTTCTTTACTTAGCATTTTTTATTGACCTATTATTAGCATTATTATTATATTTTTTTTTGTAGGGGGGGGGGGGTAAGGGTTACGCTGTTTATTTTTTTGTGTTGAGAGAGAGGGGATGGGGGGGGGTAACGTGCATGAATATGGTTGCATGAAAAGACCCTGTTTTTCTTTCAATATATATATATGTATATATATATTATATATATATATATATATATATATATATATATTATACATATTTATACATATGTATACACACACACACTGATATATATATATATATATATATAT
>NC_051425.1:25896438-25898938 GCF_015228065.2 Penaeus monodon | reverse complement strand
CTTATTATGTAAAAGAATTAATGGAAGGAATGTATATTTGAAAATGCTCCTTGAAGAGATGATGGCGATCAAAATGATAATTAAAAGACTGATGCCAGTGGCTGGTGTTACGATAATGATAATGATAACTAGCGTCACCCATGGAACTTCCGCCTGAAAATGTTTCCTCTTTCCTCTTTCCTCTTTCTTTCACCATGCTCGCACCTTTCTTTTCCCTTTCCTTGCTTTTTCTTGCTGTGTCCCACATTTAGCCTCTCCCACTCCTCTCTTCCTGCTTCCTTAAACACCCCAACCTCCCTACCCTTTCTCTGCCTTTCTCCTTACCCATCTACTTTTCCCTATTAAGTCCTCTCCGTTTCCTTTTCCCCATCTCCCTTTTCTCTTTAAGTCCCCTTTCCTCTCTTCCTCTTCCCTCATCTTTTCGCTTTCTCCTCCTCCGCTCTTAACCTCCCCCCTCGCATAATCATATGAATAATAGATGTGCATAAAATAATGGTCTTTTTACTTCAGTGTTGTGTACTTGCTTCAAAGAATGCTTATGATAATAATGATAATAATAATAATAATAATAATAATAATAATATAATAATAATAATAACAATAATAATGATGATGATAATAATAATAGTGGTAGCAGTGGCAGTAGTAGTAGTAGTACTAGCGGTAGTAGTAGTAGTAGTAGTAATGATAGTAGTAGTAGTAGAGCATTAATAGTAACAAGATAATAATAATCATAATAACAATGATAATAATATTCATAATAACAATGATGATAATACAGTTAGAATATGATTCCCACGGATTCATAAAAAGATGCGCTCGCGCGTGTTATGCTTTAGTATTCATGTTGTCAATCAAAACATGTCTTTGCACCAAAATAAATTTACTTCACGTCCGCCATCACGTGGAATATCATTCCAGGCATAAATTTCCAGCTCACATCAAAGTAAGGAAACCTGAAGTCCGCAGTCATATGGAATATTATTTCAGACGAAAGATGTAACCACCAATTACAAAAATGCAAATCGTCAGCTTAATATCGTTTGTCGTAAAGGAAGAGAAGGAAAAGCAGAGAAAAAAGGGAAGTGGGGAAGAGAAGCAGGGAAGAGGGGGCATATAAAAAATAATGGAGAGTGAGAAGTGGGAGGGTGGGCGGTCATATAGAAAAATCGAAAGTGGGGAATGAAAAAAGAAGGAATAGGAAAGGGGATTGATACAATGAGCGAATGGCCATGCATATCGTAATTTTCATGTATTGAATTAATACAATGAATACATATGTTGGTTTGCATTTACATTCAGTTGTTCATTGATCTATGTTTTAATTCATAACAAATGACCATTGGCCTCTGCATAAAATGTAACATGAATATGTTACATTATATATATGTTACATTAAATGTTACATTAAATATGTAAAGCATACTTGAGAACTGTAATTTTGGGATGATAATGATACTGGTAATTACTTTAATGATAAAAACAAGAACAAGAACACAAAAATAAAAACAAGAAGAAGCAGACGAAGAAAAAGAAGAAGAAGACGAAGGAAAAAACAAGCAAACGAAGATAAATAAGAAAAAGAAGACGAAGAAAAAGAAAGAAGAAGACGAAGGAAAAAAGAACCAGACGAAGATGAAGAAGAAAAAGAAAACGAAGACAAAGAAAAAAAAAGCAGACGAAGATAAAGAAAAAAAAGGAGAAGGCGATGATTAAGAAGAAAAAATAAAAGAAGTTCATCAAACGTGTCCTTGAAGAAACCTCTTTGTCATTATTATTGTTTCTCTTTCGTTTCGCGATAAGAGTGAAATATTAATCATGGCTTATCAACCTCCTCAGTAATTTACCTCTTTTTCCCACATTTTTATTGTCTTACATCAGAGGTTCGTAAATCATTTGGTATAATATTATTTTTTTCTTTCCTGTATTGCTTTTTTTTTTTTTCTTTTTGAGTTTGTTAATTACTTGATATAATGTATTAATATTTTTTTTCGGATTTCGTTAATTACGTAATACATCAATATATTTTCTAAACACCAGGCAAATTAACGTTTTTTTTTCTCTCTCACTTTTTCATATCAAATTAATCACAATATCAACATTTACTCTTAACACGAACCACCTTACAGCAAAACGAGACTCTATGTTTTGGAGACCTAGTAAAAATGAACAAATAAATGATAAATAAATACACATACTTACACACGCACATATACATACGCGTACACACACATACATGTACACACACACACACACACACACACACACACAGATAAACGTGTATACAGACACACACTTACACATTTACGCACACATACACGCACGCTTACACACGTGCATAAGCATACGCGTACACACACACACACACACACACACACACACACACACACACACACACAAATAGAGGTTTTGGAGGCCGAAAAACATAACAAAACTGAAGGGTCGCTGTGTGGTCTCAGCGTCGCATGACCTGATATGATAAAAGCCTTTCCCTTAATTC
>NC_051425.1:25878938-25891438 GCF_015228065.2 Penaeus monodon | reverse complement strand
ATAATAAAGAATAAAAGGAAATAGGGAAAAAAGGTAAATAAGAGAAAAGCGTAATAAAGGAGAAAAAGGTAAATTAAGACAAAAATAAAATAAGAGGGAAAATACCAAAGAAGAGATATGATAAAATAGGAGAGAACGAAAGGTCAACTAAAAATAAAATGAAAACCTCATAGACCAATGAATAATAAAAAAAAGAAAACTGTAAACGAATAAAATAAAATGCGAAACAGAGAGAAATATAACACAGAGATTAAAAAACAAAACAAACAAAGACAAAATGTAAAAGACCAGGATGTAATAATTGCATTATCAGCATTTCGGTGATTGTCTCGCAATTATTGTTTCATTTGGGAATTGCGTTGCCAGTTGGAAGAGAGAGAGAGAGAGGGAGAGAGAGAGGAAGAGGGGAGCGAGAGATGAGAGAGGGATGAAGAGGAGGGAGGAGAGAGAGAGGAGGAGAGAGAGAAAGAGAAGGTGAGAAAGAGAGGGAGAGGGAGGAGAGAGAGAAAGGAAGATAGAGAGAGAGAGAAGAGAGAAAAGAAGAGAAGAGAAAGAGAAAAAGAGAGAGAAGTAAAAGACCAGGATGAATAGGCATAAGACGTGATGCCCAAGTAGGGAAGTAGGAGAGAGAGAGAGAGAGAGAGAGAGAGAGAGAAGAGAGAGAGAGAGAAAGAGAGAGAGAAGGAGGGAGGGAGGGAGAGAGAGAGAGAGAGATGATGATGATGATGATGATGATGATGATGATGATGATGATGATGATGATGATGATGATGATGATGATGATGATGATGATAATGATAATGATAATTATGATTTTTTACAATGGCGAGTTGCTTGTTTAATATTGTGCTTGTTAATACAACCGCGACCACTATTGACTGACTGTTAAAAGAAGTATCATACTAATAATAATCAGTAACAAAAAGCACATGTTCTATAAAAACGCACTTCGATAATGGAAAGGAGGTCGGAGTGAACACGATAGAGGCTGATAATGAAAAGATAAACTAGATAATTAGAATAAAAATAAGGTATAAGAATATAGCATAATAGAATGGTTAACAAGGCCTTTTCATGCCACGCTAATTAGTAAAATATTAGCATATCAAAAGAACATAACCAACATTACCATTAGAATCATCACTACCATAAATGAAATCACCATAAAAGATAACATTTATCCTCATCAAAATCACCATAAATCACAATAAACAACAATAACATTTATCATCCTCATCATCTAACCGAAATCACCATGAATCACAATAAAAATAATAGCATTTCACTATACCATCATTAATAACTCTCCACCCACTCCCAAGGACCCTGTTTCGAACCCGTATCCCTAATTACTATTGACAGGAAATCTGGTTTTCATTCCCACAGATATGACACAGGACCGCCTTGTTATTACCGAGAGAAGGGTACGAGTGTGTGGATGAATGAATGGTTTCACTAATACATTATTCAGCGCTTCTATTTCTAATTCTAATGAGGGTAATTCACAAGATGGTTTTGGGGAGTGATTCGTCTTCATTCATAAGTCTTGTTCGTGTTTTGTTTGAATGGGTTGGGGGAGGGAGGGGGGTTGTAGTCTATATATGTGCTGACGGAACAGCTGACGGTGTAATAGGGGTTTCAAAAGGACAGAATGTTTTGTTTCTTTGGTAAAAGAAAGGAAAAAAAATCGTACACAGAATGGTGTTATAGTTCTACATAAAAATATTAAAACTTTTTTTTTTCTAGCACCCCCCCAAAAAAAAAAAAAAAAAAATCAAAGGTATCACATCCATTTCTTAAAAAAAGAAAAAGAAATCATTCGGTACTTTTCCCAACACTATTCTTCACAACTACCACACCCACAAAACAAACACGTTAAAGCAGCCACACACAGAGTCAGACAAAGGGAGCAGGCATGTAATCAAAAACGAATTAACACCATAAGCACCCGGCCAAGCCCCAATCGCTTTTGTATTACATCCCTCAAACTTTTAATTGCACGCCCACTGAAGTACGCGGTCAAACAGGAGCATGAATGTGACGTAGAATTCAAAATTATAATTGTCTCTCGTGTATGAAAGAGTTCGAGGTTGTATGTATTTCATGATTCGAATACGTTATTGCACTAAAGAAAATCTTATTCAGCTCACCATAATTTGGGTCATTGAGACGAATGACGTATTGCATCCTCGCAGAAAGGAAAGGAAGAAGAAGAAAAAGAAGATGGAGAAGAAGAAAAAGAGGAAGAAGAAGATGAAGAAGAAGAAGAAGAAGAAGACGAAGGAAGAAGACGAAGGAAGAAGACGGAAGGAGAAGAAGGAAAAAGAGAAAGAGAAAGAGAAAGAGAAAGAGAAAGAGAAAGAAGGAGAAGAAGAAGAAGCAAACCTCTGGTTATAAGATACTGCTCAAGTATCTCAAGTTTCCACTTATGATAAACTGCTTTTCTTTCTAAAGAATTTTCTCTAATGACCCAAGCGAAACTTTATGATTTAAACGAGCTCACTATGTTATGTAAAACCTCGGGCCCATTCTCGCTGTTTTCGTGCGGTGCCCATTAATGTAAATTCTATTTGCTATTTATTTATCTAGTAATTCATATTTTTTTTTTTTTATAGACATCGTAATTATTAGAATTATTATCATTATCATTATCACAATTTTCATTATCGTTATTGTTATTATTATGATTATTAATAATATCTCTATTGTTATTATGATTATTATCATAGTTACGATTATTATTATCATGATTATATCATCATCGTCATCGTCATCGTCATTTCTCGTCATCGTCATCGTCATCGTCATCGTCATCGTCATCATCATCATTATCATTATCATATCTTCATTATCATCATAATCTTCATTATCATCCCCATCACTGTTATTATTATTATTATTATTATTATTATTATTATTATTATTGTTATTATCATTATCATTACTATTATTATTATTATCACCATTATCAGAATTATTAATATCATTACTAATATCATCATTATTACCATTCTTACGATCATTACCATCATTATCATAGAAGTTCCTCTCATTTGTCTGTCTGTCTGTTTGTCTCACATCGTTATTATCATCATAACCACGATTTCCGTGCATCTCACTTTGCGATCGCGATAAATACAAAAGCGACAACAGTGCCACAAGGGATGATGACTTTATTGCATTCGCAGAGAAAGGCAAAATGTAATTATATGCTTTCATAACGGAAGCTAATATAACGTTTGATAAGAGCGTTTACACAAAGCAGAGAGAGACAGACAGAGAAAGAAAGAGAAAGAAAGAGAGGTAGAGAGAGAGAGAGAGAGAGAGAGGAGAGAGAGAGAGAGAGAGAGAGAGAGAGAGAGAGAGAGAGAGAGAGAGAGTGTCATGATGCTTTGGATATTGTGACAGCGAAGGGATCATAGATATAATATGATATATATATGATGGCTGGAGGGAAAATCTGGATGGGGATTGATTAAATGGTGAGGGGAAAGGAAATTAAATGTTGGTGATAACAATAACGGTAATGAGGATGATAATGATATTTAATGATTTTAATAAATACAGGAAGATATGTTTGATGATTACAATTGGTGGTGGTGATGATGATGATGATGATGATAATGAATATGATGATGGAGATGATGATGGAGATGGAGATGGAGATGATGATGATGATGATGATGATGATGATGATGATGAATGATGATTGATGATATGATGATGATGAGTGATGATGTGATGATGAGAATAAAACTAGTAGATGAGAATACAGCAGAAGAAGACACGGTTGAGCATAAGAAACAAAAACTATTAAAAAAAGAAGAGGCAGAATAATAAAGCAGAAGCAGAAGCAGGAGAATAAAAGACAGTAAGAGGAACAGCAAAACTATTAAAAGAGAAGAGGCAGAAAAAAAAGAAGAGAACAGAAAAAAAGAGATAAGTTGAAGGAGACAGCAGGAGAAAAACACAGAAGAGGCAGTAATATAAAAAAAGAGAGACAACAGAAAAGCAGCAAAAACATAAAAACAGAATTAATGAAGAGTAGAGAGAAAAGGGACAGACATAAACAGAAGACAGAGGAGACACAGAAGCAGCTCAACAGTAGCAACTAAGAAAGAAAAAAGGAAGAAAAAAGAAAAGGAGTCAGAGATAAAAAAAAAAGAAAAAAAAAAAAAAAAAAAAAAGAGATTGAGAGATGGAGAGAGAGAGAGAGAGAGAGAGAGAGAGAGAGAGAGAGAGAGAGAGAGAGAGAGAGAGAGAGAGAGGTTTTCTCAACACGTTCCTCCAAAGACCATTACGTAACCGTCTACCTTCGTAATCTTACTTTTTTTTTTTTTTTTTTTTTTTTTTACATAACTTGAGAATATTTTATTGCACTCCGTGTATTGACTTTCCCTTTTCTTTTCCCGTGACTGAAACTTGGGTGATTCTTTCCCAAACTTTTTCTTTAAGAGACATCTTTTTTTTTTTGGGGGGGGGGGAGATATATAGCAGGATCGATGTTTAAGTTCTCTGTATGTCTGTTTGTTTGTCTATCTGTCTGTCTGTCTGTCTGTCTCTCTGTCTGTCTGTCTGTCTGTCTGTCTGTCTTTCTCTCTCTCTCGCTCTCTCGCTCTCTCACTCTCACTTTCTTTATCTTTCTCTCTTTCTCTCTCACACTTTCTCGATCGCTATCTCTCTCTCTCTTTCCCGATCGCTCTCTCTCTCTCTCTCTCGCTCTCTCTCTCTCTCTCTCTCTCTCTCTCTCTCTCTCTCTCTCTCTCTTCTATACTCTCTACTACTATTCTCTCTCTTATCTCATCTTACTAGCTCTCTCTCCTCTCTCTCTATCTCTCTCTCTCCTTTCTTCATAACTCTCCTTTCTTTCATCGTATCCTCTCTCTCTCTCACTCTGATCGCTTCTTCTTCTCTCTGCTCTTCTCTCTCATCACATCATCTCCTCATCTCTCTCTCTCTCTCAATCATGCTCACTCTCTCCCCCCTCACTCTCTCCCTCTCCTCCTCCTCTTTCTCCACTCTCCATTTATCGTCTCTCTCTTCACTCTATCCTCCTCTCTCCTTCTCTTTCTTTCTTTCTCTCTTCTACTCTCTCTCTCTCTCTCTCTCTCTCTCTTCTGTCTCTCTCTCTCTCTCTCTCCTTCTCCTTTCTCGATCGCTCTCTCTCTCTCTCTCTCTGATATGATTCTACTGCATACTAATAATTATATAATATATATTATAATATAATAATAATAATAATATAATAATAATATAATAATACATACAATAATCAAAAATATATGTGATATACTTAATGATAATAGATAAATAATAACAACAACAATGATCATAGATAATAACTTCATACATCTGACACATGATGATGATGATCATAATCGTTACATTAGTAATAGTAATAGTAGTAATAGTAGCAATAGTATCTGCTGTAGTAGTAGAAGTGGTAGTAATAATGATGATGGTGATGATGCTGATATCAAAATCAAATACCACCAACTGTGCATCTTTTCTCAAAATATGGACACACTCCCCCCACCCCACCCCCCGCACTCGCCCACCATCCGCAGGTGTTAAGTCGATCTCTCTCTTGCGCACTCTTGAAGTCCTCGCTTCTCGCATTTCTCCAGTTTTACAATTTTTTGTATTCCTTCGTGTCTACTCTTTCTCTCTCTCTCTCTCTCTCTCTCTGTCTGTCTCTCTCTCTCTCTCTGTCTCTCTCTCTCTCTCTCTTCTCTCTCTCTCTCTCTCTCTCTATCTCTCTTTCTCTCTCCCTGTCTCTCTCACTTTTTTTTTCTCTCTCTCTTCCTCTTTATCACTTTTCCTCTTTCTTTGTTTCTTTTTTTTCTATCTGCTTTCCGTCTCCCACTGTCCTTTTTATGGGTACCCCCTTCCCCCCTCTCCTCTCACTCTTTTTTCCCTTTCTCTTCCTTCCTCATCATCTCCTTTTCCTCTCCCTCTGTCCTTCTTCCTCCCTATCCCTCTCTCTCTTCCTCTCTTTCTCTCCCCACATCTTCCCATTGGTGCTGCACAGCCACGCCCTTCCCTTCGCGGTGAGTGTCTCCTTACCATAAATATCTCATTATACTAGAAGCACCGGTGAGGGCATTTCTTGCTTCAATTCCTACCCCTCTTTTTCCTCTCCTTTTTCGTCTAATTTCTAGTTTTTTTTTAAAGAAATCTTTCTCTTCCTCCTGTCTCTTTTCTCTCTCTCTTTCTCTCTGTCTGTCTGTCTGTCTGTCTCTCTCTCTCTCTCTTTCTCTCTCTGTCTCTCTCTCTCTCTCTCTCTCTCTCTCTCTCTCTCTCTCTCTCTCTCTCTCTCTCTCTCTCTCTCTCTTTCCTAACTCTCCTCTCCCTTCGTTACTTCCTTTCTGCTGTAACATTTTCCCTCCTCTTCCCCTTACCTTTCTCCTTTTATTTTTCCTTCCTTCTCCCCTTTTATCTCCCCTCCTCTTTTCCTATTTCTGTCTTTTCCCTTCTCTTTTTCTCCACCCTCTCCTTCTGCCCTCCTCTTCTCACCCTTCTCTCTTTCATTTACCTCCCTTTCACCTTTTCCTCCCTTTCCTCTTTTTCGTTACTCTTCTGCTGCTTCTCCTCTCCTCCTCTCTCTCTTCTCCTATCTATCTTTCTCTACATCTCCTTTCATCCCTTTGCCTTTCCCCTCTCCCCTCTTCCCCTTTCGCGAACCCTTCCCCTATCCCTTCCCACCGCATTATCTCTTTCCCCGCTCCCCTCCTTCATTTTATCTCCCTTTCGCCTCCCTTTTCCCTCCCACACTATCCTTCCCATTCCCCTCCTCCACTTTCGCCTACCCCTTCCCCTTCCTCCTTTACTATCTTTTCCTCGCTCCCCTCTTCCATTTTTGCTGGACCCTCCCCCTTTCCCCTTCTCCCTTTATTATCTTTTCCCCCCCACTCCCCTTTTACTCATTCCCCCTTTCCTATCTTGTCCCTCACTCTCCTCTTCCTCTTTACTATCCTTCCTAGTCTCTTCCACCTCTCCCTTTCCCTCTCACTATCTCCTCCCCATTCTCTTCTTCCCCTTTCCCTTCCCTCTCACTATGTGTTCCCCTTCCACCCTTCAACCTCTTCCATCTTTCCCTTTCCTATTCTTCCCCATTCCCCTCTCCCCTTCACCCCCATCTCTTCCCCATTCCCCTTCACCCCCCCCATCTCCACTCCCCTCCCTCTCACTCCCCTCTCCCACACGCAGAAATGCCAGGAGAATCACACCTCTGGTATTTTGGAAAACTGGTATAGATAAAGCAGATACCGCCGACCGTTTGACCCTTGACCTTTGCCACAAGGGGAGGGGTTGGGGGGGGGGGAGGAGGGTGCGCGAGGGGAAATCATCACGCTTAATAGAGGGCTTCGTGCGCTCTCGTTTTGGTAAGTAAAGGGGAAAATGAGGGGAAACAGATGGTCTGGAAAAGGTGACAAAAGCTACAGTATATTTTTTACGAGTTTTCGTTTACTAATTACGGCTATGTTCAGCGTCTGCGTAAATGCCATTTAGTAAAGGTAAGTAGAATACCATTTGCCTATCTGTCTGTCTGTCTATTTTTTTTTAATCCAACTATCTAGGGATCTAGATATTTATTTGTCTGTCTGTCTACCTTCGTATAGATGTATTTGTCAATTTTTCCAGCTATCTATCTTTCTGTTTATTTGTCTATCTATCAATCGATCTATCTACTTGTCTATACCTCTTTCTGTCTGTTTATATGTTTATCTATCTATCTATCTATCTATCTATCTATCTGTCTGTCTGTCTATCGATCAATCAATTTATCAACTCATCTATCCATCTGTCCCTCTATCCGTCTATCTATTCATCTTATATCTATCTATCTATCTATCTATCTCTATATCTATCTATCTATCTATCTACCCACCTGTATCTCCCTCCATCCATCTACATAAACCGAAGCCGGGGGGGGGAACATAAAAGAAAAAAAAAACACACAAAGAACAAACAAGGATATATACACAGAAAGAGTAAATAAGCGAGGCAGTAACTATGCAGCATATTGCAGGAAGAGTAAACACAGAAAACAAAAGAAGAAGAAAAAAAAGACACAGATGAAGACGGAATGTTATTCGCGTTAAAATTGCAGCAAAGAAAACGGGAAGTCTGACACGTTTCCAGGAATAACTGTTTTAATGATGATGGGATATTAATGATATTGATTATGATATTGGTAATCGTGATGATGAAGGTGATTGCAATAATGATATGATAATAATAATAATAATAATTAATAATAATAATAAATAATAAAAAACAATAATGAATAATAATATAATAATAATGATAATAATAATGATAAAATAATAATAATAATAATAATATAATAATAAAATATAATGAATTATATTAATGATAATATATACATAATATATATATACATGATAATCATATAATAATATATACTAATATATATAATATAATTATAATATAAACTAATGAATAATATAAAAGATATATAATGTATTATTTACTTATTATTACTGTGAGTAATTATTATTATCATTATTATTATTATCATTACTATGATTATCATTATCATTTATTGTTATATCATTTCATTTTTATTATTGAGTATACTATTAGTTATGATTATTATTATTATTACTATGTCATATTTGTCATATTATTTCATTATATTATATCAATTATAGTATATTCTATATATCTATCATTACATATATCATATCAGTCTATGTTACATTATCATCCTTATTGTTATAATCATTACATCTTTTGAGTTAAAGTTGGAGAAGCACCATAGTTCAGATTACAATTACAATGCACAATGTTGCAGAATCTATCGTCGTATTTAATCGTCTTTACAATGTCCTTGTTTTGAAGACTGTGACATTGGTGAAAATTTACTCTTTACTCAAATGAAGATTTTCTCTTCCCAGTCACAGGTTCTTAAGGGATTATCTATCACCTATCACGGGTAACAAAAAAAAAAAAAAAAAAAAAAAATGGAAGTGCTAATTATCCCTTGATTTGTAGTATGTTTGATTATCATTAGTGTGGATAGTCTGTGTTATTGTGCCAAAAGTATACATTTATGTTTAAGTTTTGTTCTGTATTTATTTGGTTATCTTATGCTCTTGTGTCTAAGATGTATATAGATAGATAGATAGATAGATAGATAGATAGATAGATAGATAGATAGATAAATGGATAGATAGATATAAATTTACTGAAAAAGTTCATATTTCACTGTATACATAATCATTATCATTATATTTTTTTCTATGAAAAGTGTATATCATGCCGCAAAACTTAAACTGTATTAACATCTAGTCTCTTTAATACCCCTTTCAGCCCGGCGCCATAAGCCTGAGAACACTATGCAACTAGAACAAGGGAAATAAGTTATGTATTTTCCAAACTAGGACCCATTATATTGTTCAAAGGCGAATACGGAGAAAGACAGTGGAAAAATACACACACACACGCACACACACACACACACACACACACACACACACACACACACACACACACACACACACACACACACACACACACACACACACACACACACACACACACGCGATATATATGTATATATGTACTTATGTTTGTTTACATACATGTATATATACACATTTGTATGTACAGTGTGCATGTGTATAAGCACATATGAAAACAGAACAATAGCCAATCATAAAAGTACGTAACAGTGTAAACAGGAGTAAGATTGACAAAAAAAAAAACTTCTTTTCTTCCACTGTTTCGATATTCATTCACTAGGGTTCATCACCTAGGATTAAGTATGTAGAAGCTTTCTGTACATATGAGTCCCTCCCCTTTGTACAGGGTCGGCGTGATCCATAATGTATGCCACTCCTCTTTTATTATGTCATATAACAGAGTGTTGTATATCGAATGCCAGACGTGGAGAGGGTTCAAGCGGGGGTTCTCTAAAGGTTCAGAGGTTCTGGAAAGGTTTAAGCTGGGGTTCTGAAGAGGTTCAGAGGTTTTGAAGTGGTTCAGAGATTTTGAAAAGGTTCAAGCAGATATTTTGAAATGATTTAAGCAGATGTTCTGGAAAAGGTTCTAGTAGGGGTTCTTAAAAGGCTCAAGATAAGTTCTGGAAAGGTTCAAGCAGGAGTTCTGAAAAAGGCTAAGAGGTTCTGAAATGGTTCAAGCAGAGGTTTTGAAATGGGTCAAATAGCGATTCTGAAAATGTTCATAAAGAGGTTCTGAAAAGGTTCAAGCAGTTGTTCTGAAAATATTCAGGCAGAGGTTCTGAAAGGTTAAGAAAGAGTTCTGAAAAGTTCAAGCAAAGATACTAAAAAGTTCAAGCAGTTCCACCCCTAGTACCTGGGCCTCCACCCCCCTCCCTTTACATTCTTCAACCAATTAAAAATCCTTGAATTAAAGGGGAAAAGCTTATTTTTTCTCTTTTCTTTATAGAGCAGCATTTTTGCATGAACAAGATTCATATACAGTGCAACATTCCTCCAGAGAATTGCAAATGTAATTAGAGAAATTCCAAGTTTTTTTCCTGGTTCGTTCCCACCCCCTCCCTCCATTCCCCCTACTTCCTGGACCCCCCCCCTCCCCCTCCTCCCTCGACTAAAGTTCACATCAAAAAGCAAATTAATACGCCATGTTTACACATCCCCCCCTTCACCCACGCATTCATAAGCAAAAACAAATTCTGATCACGTCCGCTCTAATAATTCTAGTGAACTCTCCTCCGATAAGATAATTTTCGATATTCATAAGGCTATTCGATCCTATTCCAATATCGGAGGTTAGGCAACTACTTTGTCCCACTTTGGGTTATCTGCAAAGTACAAGGTATTGGATCTTCTAACAGATTCCCTTCCCGTCTGAAATTGTCTTAACTTATCAAGTTACCTGAACTTATTGTCTTACCTTATCGAGTGGGTGGCTCTGTGTCTCACGGGATCTCACCTGAAAATTGAAAGAAAAAAAATTGATTATAATGTGGTAGCAAAAATAAGGGGGTTTATTTATGAGGATGAGTCAGCTGTGATCTAATATAAGTTTGGACATTCAGTGAGTGTAAGTACACACACGTGTGCGCGCGTACTCTCTCTCTCCTCTCCCTCTCCCCCCCCCCCCTCTCTCTCTCTCTCTCTCTCTCTCTCTCTCTCTCTCTCTCTCTCTCTCTCTCTCTCTCTCTCTCTCTCTCTCTCTCTCTCTCTCTCTCTCTCTCTTTCTCTCTCTCTCTCTTTCACTCACTCACATTCAAGAGATAAACCAAAGAGTGTAAATATATCTAATATTTTATGTAATATCGGCCTCGTTTAAAAATGCATCGACCGACTCCGGAAAATCTTTATTCACCAGTTTCTTTTCCTTTCTTTTTTATTATTTTCTTTTCTACTCTATGTATTTTTCGTCTTCATATCCTATCCTTCTCTCCCCCCCCCCCTTCTTTCATGGTATATGAAACCTTTTTTCTTAACCCCCATCACCCTATCTTTTTCATGATCTTTTTCTTTTTATCATTTTCAAGAAGGAGGTGAGGTGAGGAGAGGAAGGGGGGGGGGGGGTAATTTATCAAGAGGAAAATTGTGTGTTGGCAGCGGGGAGGGAGGGGGGGGAAGGAAGGGGGGGTAAAGAACTTACGAATGAACCCAGAAGAAACTTTAAGACAGGGTTTCATCTGGGGAAATACAGAGTGACTTAATACAAGTTCAAGTTCTGTTCCAAGTTGTCTAATCTTCACAGAGTTCTGTTCTTTTGGATTACGTAAGTGAAAGGTGTGTGGGTGCAGGTTATGTAGGTGCGGGGATGGGGGATGGGGGATGGGGTGTATGTGTATTTTTGTGTAAGTGCTTGTGTGTGTGTGAAAGAGAGAGAGATAGTGTGGGTGTGAGTGTGTTTGTGTGTCTGTTTGTTTGTTTGTATGTTTGTGTGTGTGTGTGTGTGTGTGTGTGTGTGTGTGTGTGTGCTGTGATATTTGATGTGTGTGTGTGTGTGTGTGTGTGTGCATTTTGATTGTGTGTGTGTGTGTGTGTGTGTGTGTGGTGTGTGTGTGTGTGTGTGTGTGTGTGTGTGGTGTGTATGACTTTAAAATGAATAAAATAAATAAATAAAAAAAAAAAAAAAAATCTTCGCTTTCCAGAAACCAGACACACGAAGAAAACACACTCGAGAACCACACACGCACAAAAAAATAGCATAGAATACAAATACTTTCGAACTTAATTAATAATCCAGGGGCCACATTCACCCCCCTCCCCACACACACCATGCACCGCATGTAATCGTATCGTGTTTACAACTCCACAAAATCATCGCTTTTATGATGTTATGAATAATGTAATTTGTGCTTTTTAGAAGGTTATATGTCCCTGGTTGCCTGCTTTGAGGCTTTGATATTGTTTGTTTGTTTTGTTTGGGCATGGGTGCATGTGTTTGTGTTTGAGTGTGTGTATGTCTGTGTGTATTTGTGTGTGAGTGTTTGTGTGTTTGAGTGTTTGTGTGTGTATTTGAGTGTT
>NC_051425.1:25871438-25876438 GCF_015228065.2 Penaeus monodon | reverse complement strand
AGAAACATTCGTAGAGACATACAGACATACGGACAACCACCCATCCACCCACCTATCCATCCATCCATCCACAACTATCCATCCATCCACCCAACCACCCACTCATCCACCCACCCACCTATCCACCCATCCATAACCCACCCATCCATCCACCCACACATCCACCCATCCATCAATTCCTTCATCCATCCATCCATCAATCCTTCCTCCTTACCTCCCCCCCCTCCCCCTATGCCTTATGAATGCCGATTCCCCCCGGGGAGCGTTTGGCCGGGAATGTTGAAAATCCGGACTTATTTTATATGCAGAGCAACTCGCCTTCACATCTCTGGCCTCTCCCTTCTGCTTCCACTTCTATAGCCTCTCTGTCTATATTTGTTTTACGTAGTCATATAGCTGTTAGTCTGATTTTTTTTTGTCTGTCTGTTTTGTTTGTCTGTCTGTCTCTGTGACTGTTTATTTGTCTTCCTGTTTCTGTGTATGTCTGCCTATCTTGACTATCTAATAATTTAATTTTTATTAGTCTCTTTTTACTATTTATTGCTTTTTTTTTTTTTTTTTTTTTTTTTTCGTTTTTGACTATACCTTTAACCCTCTATCTCCTTTTCTTCTCTCCTATTCCATTTTCTTGTTCTTCTTGTTTCTCTCACTCCCCCCCCCCTACCCAATGTCTCCCACGAACACTATCTTCTTCTAATTTTCTCTTCTTTTCCCCTTCTGACTTTCTCTCTTCTACTTCCCCATTTCTGTCTGTTGTCCTTTTCCCCCCTTTTAGAATCACCTTAAAATCCGTTCTCTACCTTCATCTTTCCTACTTCTTTCTTTATTTTGTAGTCCAAATTCCAAATTTCCCCTCTGTTCGTCT
The DNA here is from genome assembly GCF_015228065.2 of Penaeus monodon. NCBI lineage: Eukaryota > Metazoa > Arthropoda > Malacostraca > Decapoda > Penaeidae > Penaeus > Penaeus monodon. The sequence goes on along the minus strand of NC_051425.1, from coordinate 25,875,573 downwards.
TCTTTCTTTCCTCTCCTTCTACTATTCTCTCTCCTTCTCCCTGTTCTTCCCTCCCTCGTCCTCTCTCTCCTTTTCTATCTATTTCCTCTTATCTTTCACTTTTTTCTTCTTCCCTCTCCGTCTTCCCTCTCTTTCTCCTCCCTCCTCCCTTCCCTTCCTCCTCCCTTTCCCCTTTCCCCTTCTCTTCCTCCCTCCTTCCTTCTCCTTACCCTCCTTCTTCCTGCCTCTCCCTCTCTCCCCTCCTCTCCCCCACTCCTCTCCTTTCTCTCCTCCCTTCCCCTCCCCCCTCCCATGCCCAGATCGACTTAGCAAGCATCCAGATCTCTACTTCTAATTAGCTCAGAACTATCAATCCCTTCTTTTTCTAAGACGCCTTTACTGGACGGCCTCCTACCTTCTTTGTTCGAGCAGAAGTGCCATGGGGGGCTCGGGGATGACGAGCTAGGACGGGGTCCTGGGCGATGGATCGGCCGGGGCCCATCAAAAAGGGCTGGTAAGCGGCTTGGGCCTTTGCCCCAAGAGGGGTTTGCTCAGGAGCCCGCCGCGAGGAACAGGATGAATTGAGCAAGCATCAAAGATTCGGACTCTAAATTAGCCAGAAATATAAAACGTTGGGGGGGTCTAAGAAGGAGTTTTAATGGACGGCGCTTGCTACTTTCTTTGTTCGAGAGAAGTGCGAGGGAAGGAGGGAGGGAAGGAGGGAAGGATAGGAGGGAGGGAGGGAAGGAGGGAAGGAGGGAGGGAGGGAGGAAGGGGGATAGGGAAGAGGGAAGGAGGGAGGGGGATAGGGAAGGATGGAAGGAGGAAGGAGGGAGGACAGGAGGGAAGGAGGGAGGGAGGAAGGAGGAAAGGAAGGAGGGAGGGAGGGAGGGAGGAAGGGGGATAGGGAAGGAGGGAATGAGGGAGGGGGATAGGGAAGGAGGGGAGGAGGGAAGGAGGGAGGAAGGAAGGATGGAAGGAGGAAGGAGGGACGGAAGGAGGGAGGAAGGAGGGAAGGTAGGAAGGAAGGAAGGAGGGTAGGAATAAAGGAAGAAGATGAGGATGAAGGAGGAAGATAATGAAGGAGGGAGAGAGGGAGAGCTAGGGAAGAAGAGAGAAAGAGAGAGAAGAGTGAGGAGGGAAAGGGAAGAAGAAAGAGTAAAGAGAGAAGAAGAGAAGAGAGAAGGGATGAGAAGAGGAGATGAAGGGAAAGAAGAAGGAAGAGGAAGAGAGAGAAGGAAAGAGAAAGGAAGAGAGAAAAGTGAAAGGCAAAATCCAGCTGAAAAGGTTATTTTAAGATCTTTAGTCAGATTTATCAATATTTCATTTTTTATTTTTTTTTATTTTAGTCTTTATGGTCATCATCGTCATCACAGTCATCGCCGACGTCCTCGCCATCGTCCTCGCAGTCATCGCTACTTAATTCATGAAAACGATAATAATCATCATCGCCATCATCATCATCTCCCTCTTCCTTCATCTCCTCTTCATAATCATCGCCATTCTATCATCCAAATCACAATTATACATCATCATCACCATCACCTTCACCATCCTCCCCTCATTATCACCGCCATCGTCACCATCTTTTACTCTTGCTCTTCATCCTTTTCCTTTTCCTTCCCCTCATCACCACCATCATCCTTTTCCTCGTTCTCGTCACCACAATCTTCACCATCGTCCCTCATGTCATCATCATCCTTTTCCTTCTCCTCCTCCTTCTTTTTCTCCTCTTCTCCATTATCTTCATTCTTGTTTTCCTCTTCCTCGCCATCACCATCATTCCTCTCTCCCTCCTCATCACCAACTTCCTCCTTTTCCTCTCCTATCACCACCTTCCTCCTCTTTCTCCTCCTATCACCACCTTCCTCCTCTTTCTCCTCCTATCACCACCTTCCTCCTCTTTCTCCTCCTATCACCTCCTTCCTCCTTTTTCTCCTCCTATCACCACCTTCCTCCTCTTTCTCCTCTTCACCCCTTCCTCCTTTCTCCTCCTATCACCACCTTCTTCCCCCTCTTTCTCCTCCAAATCACCACCTTTCCCCCCTTTTCCTCCTATCACCCCCCTTTTCCCTTTTCTCCTCCTATCACCACCTTCCTCCTCTTTCTCCTCCTATCACCACCTTCCTCCTTTTCCTCCTCCTATCACCACCTTCCTCCTCTTTCTCCTCCTATCACCACCTTCCTCCTTTTCCTCCTCACCACCATCGTCAACATCATCCTCATTTTCATCTTCACCATAACACTAATATCACTATACGTCGTTATGCTTTGATGATCGCGTTCAAAATTGGAAGCATAATTGATAACCGTCGTTTGAAAATTTAATTGGTTGGTCTTATTTGCAGAGTCTAATGAATTGGAAACGTGTAAGTTATTATATTTGACTCCTGCTTTGCCTTACGTAATTTTTTCTTTTTCTGTCTCTTTTTCTTTTTTCTTTTACTCTCTCTTTTTCTATGCTTTTCTTATTTTTCGTGGTCTGTTGATCTCTGTTTGTCTATCTGTCTCTCTCTTCTTCACTCTCTCCCCATGTCTTTTCCCCCCTTTTTCTCTTTCTCTCTCGCTCTCTCCCTCCCTCCCTCCCCCATCTCCCTCCTCCCAACCATCTCTCCACCTCTCCTCCTCCTTCCTCTCTCCTTCTTCCCTTTAATTCTCCTTGTCCCTCGCCTCGTTCCTTTCCTGGAACTCTCCACTCCTCCTCATTCTTTTCCCCACTTCTCTCTCTTCCTATATCTCCCTTCCTATCTCCCTCCTTTCACCTCGAACACTCCACCCCTCCTCCTCTCTCTTTCCCTCCCTCCTTTCGCCTTTAACTCTCCACTCCACCTCCCTCCTCTCCTCTCTTCCCTTTTATTCACCTTCTTCTCCCTCCTCTCCTCTCTTCCCTCTCATTCACCTCCTCCTCCCTCCTCTCCTCTCTTCCCTCTCATTCACCTCCTCCTCCCTCCTCTCCTCTCTTCCCTCTCATTCACCTCCTCCCCCCTCCTCTCCTCTCTTCCCTCTCATCACCTCCTCCCCCTCCTCTCCTCTCTTCCCTCTCATTTACCTCCTCCTCCCCCCTCTCCCTCTTCCCTCTCATTTACCTCCCCCTCCCCCCTCTCCTCTCTCCCTTATTTACCTCCCCCCTCCCTCCTCTCCTCTCTTCCCCCTCATTCACCTCCTCCCCCCTCCTCTCCTCTCTTCCCCCTCATTCACTCCTCCCCTCCTCTCCTCTCTTCCCTCTCATTCATACCTCTCCCCTCCTCTCCTCTCTTCCCTCATTCACCTCCTCCTCCTCCTCTCCTCTCTCCCTCTCTTCCCTTCCCCCTCCCTCCTCTCCTCTCTTCCCTCTCATTCACCTCCCCTCCCCTCCTCTCTTCCCTCTCATTCACCCCTCCCCCCCCTCTCTTCCCTCTCATTCACCTCCTCCTCCCTCCTCTCCTCTCTTCCCTCTCATTCACCTCCTCCTCCCTCGCCTCGTCCTCCTGCCTTCCCGTCTCCCCGAGGAAGTAGCCATTAGCCTGCTGTCTCTTGCGTGCGGGGAGTAGGAAGACCCAAAGAGCTCGGCAATGGATGTGCAAGGTTTTTTTTTTTGTGTGTGTGTGTGTTTTTTTTCTTCTTTTTTTCTTTTTAATGCATTTCCGGATTCTATATTTATGTGTGTGTACATCTGTTTTTTTTTTCTTTTCTATTTAATTGGCTGTGGATCTATCTGTGTGTTTGTTTACCTGTTTGCCTGTTTGTCTGTTTGCCTATCTATGTATCTATCTATATGTCTATCTATCTATCTCATCTATCTATCTGCCTGTCTGTCTGCTCGTTTGTCTGTCTGTCTGTCTGTCTATCTAACTATCTTTCTATCTGTCTATTTACATATACGCATACGTTTTAGGCTATCCAAAGTCCTCAGCGTTTCAAAGTTAGTTTTATCCATTTTCGCTACCCTTTTCCCCAGCTTTCTCCCATTTCCATATTCTCCCTCCCCCCCCCCCTCTCTCTCTCTCTCTCTCTCTCTCTCTCTCTCTCTCTTTCTCTCTCTCTTTCTCTCTCTCTCTCTCTCTCTCTCTCTCTCTCTCTCTTTCTGCCTCTTGTCTTTCTCTTTATCCGCCTCTTTATCTCTTTCTCCCTTCCACTGTCTCTAACCCCCCTTCTCTCTCTCTCTTTCTCTCTCTCT
>NC_051425.1:25853938-25856438 GCF_015228065.2 Penaeus monodon | reverse complement strand
GTGTAGATAAACAGATAGAGAGAGAAAAAAAAAAGTCTTTCTATATAAATAACTTGGATCTGGAGTTGCATGTGACATGACTTGACATACATGCAGTCCTTGGAGCATGTCATCTACATTGTTTATATGTCTCTTCGCAGGCCAAAAGCAAATCCTTAAAGCATAGAGAAATATATAAGGAAAATGGCAAATCTTCTTGAATAATGAAGTTTGATGTTGCTGTCTTTTGGAATTTTATATTTTTAAAGTTATCTATTTACTTTATATATCTATTTTTCGTTTGTCCTTCATTCGCATTATGCATATCATTATTATTATTATCATCATCATCATCATCATCATCATCATCATCATCATCATCATCATCATCATCATCATCATCATCATCATCATCATTATCAACATCAACATCTTCCTCCTCCTCCTCTTCCTCTTCGTCATCATCAGCATCATCAACTTCATTATCATCTTGATATTACTACTACTACTACTACGCCTACCACCACCACCACCAATACTACTACTACTACTACTACTACTACTACTATACTACAACAGCAACTACTACAGAAAAACTAATGCTATAACTACTACTACAACGACAACTACTACTACTACTTCTACAACTTCTCTTACTACAACAACACAAACTACAACTATTGTTATCAGTATCATCCAAACCTTTAAACCGCACTCACCACAATAATTTCATCAATGTTATAATGGCAAACCTACTCCACACATCACTTCATCTAAGCCGGAAGATCATCACATCACTCAACATCAATGAATATATTGAGCACGAACATCGCTGGCTAATACGCACCAGATCTGGGGTGCGAATTGTGTGTAATATATTCATGATGGAAATCAAGCCAGATAGGGCCTAGTCAGAAAATGTTCACCGCTATTATGCTGGATATCTCGTTTTCTTCTAAATGGCCCCTTTTGTCAAAGTATATATATATATATATATATATATATATATATATATATATATATATATATATATATATATATATAATATATTATACTCGCATAGACACACACACACAACAACAACAAGCATGTCCATACGTACCCACAGATAAGACAGACAGACAAACAGACCCCAACACCACACATATTCCTTCCAGAGGTTGGAGCTTCACCGTCCTTGATGAGGCTTCGTGTGGGAGGTGCCAGTCCTTCCCTTGAGGATGTTTACCTTACTAAACACACTGGGGACACGAGGGGAGGGGAAAAGTGTAGGGAAAGGCGAGAGGGGGAAATTGAGGAATGAAAGGCGGTTGGAGAGCGAGGGGAGATGAAGGGGTAAGAAGAGAGAGAGGGAATAAAGAGAGGGGTCTATTGGATGGAGGAGGGGAGTGTGGGAGAGAGGAGGGAGATGGGGATTGTGGGGGAAATATAGCGTGGGAGGGAGAGAGGGAGGGAAAAAAGAGGGAGGAAGGAAGAGAGAGAGAGAGAGAGAGAGAGAGAGAGAGAGAGAGAGAGAGAGAGAGAGAGAGAGAGAGAGAGAGAGAGAGAGAGAGAGAGAGAGCGATAGTTGGATAGATAGATAGAGATAGAGATAGATAGATAGATAGATAGATAGATAGACAGAGACAGAGACAGGCAGAAACACAGACAGACAAAGAAACAGAGGCACAGAGAAAGAAAAAAGAAAAGAGAGAGGGAGAGCCCAACAGACAAACAGAGCAACAGACAGACACACAGCCAGAGAGCAAAACACAACAACTGAAAGTGCGTACAAGATCTCCAAAGAGATCCGAGCTGTAAACCACACGGGGGCTCCTGAAGATACCAAATACTTTCACTAACAGCAACTTACGACCGTCCGCCTTCGCCTTCCTTCCCTTTCCCCCTTCCTCCTCTCTCCTCCTTCTCCCTCCTCTTCTCGCTCTTATTCTTTTCTTTCTCTCCTCTTTTCCGCTTTCTCTCTCCTTCACTTGCTCGCCTCTTCCTTTTTTCTCTTTCCTCTTTCTCCTTCACTTGCTCTCCTATTCCCCCTCCTCCTTGCTCTCCTCTCTCCCTTCCTCTTCCCTCCTTCCCCCTCCTCCTCCTCCTCCTTTTCCCTATTCCCTCCCTCCTTCTTCCCCCTCCCTCTCCTTCTTCCCTCCTTCCCCCTCCTCCCCTCCTCCTTTTCCCTCTCTCCCTCCTCCTACTCCATTCCTCACTCCCCTCGGTATTTTCTCTTCGATCTGCACCATTCCGCACCATAACTACCATTACCACCGGCCACGCGCACCATAGCAGGCACCATACCTCGCGACCAACGTGTATTTACGAAGATCTCTTGCAACTCGACAACATTTATTTCATATATATATTTTATCTTTTCTTTATTTTTATTTTATTTTATTTATTTATTTATTTTTTTGCCTCGCTTGTGTTTTATTTTATTTTATTTTTTTTCTTGTTTGATATTTTCTTCTTTCTTTTCTGTTGTTTTCTGTTCTTTCGAGGTTTATTTTCTTTCTTTTTCGTTTCCTTTCTCGTT
>NC_051425.1:25838938-25848938 GCF_015228065.2 Penaeus monodon | reverse complement strand
TATATATGCCTCAAATAGTAAACACTTAAACACATACACATGAAAAACGAAACCCCATATATTTCAAATCGAAGAAAAAAACAAAACAAAACGAAGAAAATCTAAACAGCATTAAAAGTATTTGAAAATCGGACATTTCAAATCAGAGAAAATCATCCTGATTAAAACAACAAACAAACAAACAAAACAAACAAACAAAACGAAGACACACACACCAGAAAAAGAAAACACTATACGCTTTAAATATGTTTTCTCTTCCGCTCCATGAGTATCGAGGCTGAAGTAACAAATGGGAGACGAATCACCACACCCGAGAAGAGCAAATGCACTCCTCAGTAGCTGCTGCAAACCCAAACAAAGGGGGATACGAACAGAAAAAAAAATGCATCCTTGGTTATGTGCTGTAACGGAATGCCTTGTTGGAGAATAGCGTAATCTGAAATACTTCTGGATTCTTTAGTTTTTTTTCATTTATATATCTTGCTGTTGCTGTTGTTATAGTGTAATTGTGAATTTTATTGAGGGGTATATTTTTCTTTGGACAAGTGACTGCGTTCGAATTCCAAAAATAGACTTGGGCTGAAGTATTGGCGTGCAGGCTCTATCTGTTATTGGTTTCTATTCTGTTCGTAACAACTCTATATATATTATTTTTGCATTGCTAGTAACTGAGAAAAGGAATTTGTAGAAGTAAAAATGTGTCTTTATAGACAAAAAGCCCCCCACCCCCCAAAAAAAAGGCATATGTGTTTTTCATCCAAGAGTGATAGCTCTTTAAAAAAAAGAAAAGAAAATTAATAAACATAACGGCTGCATAAATTGAAGGAATTGCTTATTACTAAGGGCACATTTCAAACGAAAGTGCTAATTGCAAAGGGTTTCTCATTATATATGCAGATTAAAGCAATATTTGGTATCCACATATCGACGCCTAAACGAGCTCTCTAATCAGAACGTAAAATATAGCAGAGGGTGGAGCCTGAATATTAACACAATCGACAAATTCATCATATGCTTATTGATGAAAGGAACTGATAGATGAATAACCAAATAGATGCATTGTTACACATACACATCCACACACACACACACACACACATCTACGCACACACATACACATCCACATACACACACACACATACACATACACACACACACACACGCTCACATACACACACATACACATACACACACACATACACATACACACACACGCTCACATACACACCATACACACACTTGTGTGTAGGTATATAGTATTAAGCAGGTATATAGACAGATAGATAAACAGATATATTTATGAACTAATGAATCGAAAAACAAATCAACAGCCAAATAAATAGATGAAAGAACAAATTGACTAATAGAAAATTTGTTTACAGAATATACAGAGACAATGATCCGATGGATAAATGAATAAAGAGCCACCCACAACCTACAAAAAAGGAAAAAAAAACATCGCTAGTGTATATTAAGATTTAACGTGTGACGCCGTAATTCAAGTTGCAAAGGAATGTTGCAGTGACGCCCTTGTGGACTTGAATATTCCTCTCACTCCCTGTGCATGACTCTGAAGTGTTGTTATTTTAAGTGATGTATTCATAAACATCATCTTCCCAGCCTGGAAGAAATACATGTACCTTTCTCTTGCTCTAAAACCAGGAGCGAAACTGAATTCACTTTTTTTCTTCTCCGCGCTCGCGAAATGGCCAAAATCACTCCCCCATTTTCTTTTTCCTTGTAGTGGATAAGTAGCTCTCTACGAATGAAAAAAGGAAAAGAAAAAAGGGATATAACCGAGCCGGAAATTGAACAAAGTAGATGTAGTCAGTTATTGTAGCATATAAGAGATGATAACGGAGTCCATAATATGTTTTTTTTACGACGTCGGTTCCTCGGAGGAAAATAGGGCGAAGATACGCTGCGCCTGAACAATCTTGGCTTATGGACTGCCGCCGTAGGAGACGCCCATGGGGAAAGATGATAAACAAACAAGAAATCAATAAAAATAAACTAGCAAGGAAACGAACAAGCAAGCAAGTAAGCCAACAAACGAGACATGAAGGAGGAAGGCCCCTGTACTTTTGGCTAAGGTAGAAAGGAGACGGGAGAGGGAAGAACCCGTGGCTATGTATTCTTGTTAACGTAATTCTCACGAGTACTTTGTGGTCTGCGGTAAATATGTGTTAAAAGAAGAAGCTAAAAAAAAAAAAAAAAAAAAAAAAAAAAAACTTGAATTAGCTACCCAAGAAAGTGTTCAAAGAGAGAAATAGATTTTGTTTGATTTTTAAAACGAGATAATATTTCGATTCTTAGTAAGAGGCTCTCCAGGCTGGGAAGATGATGTCAAAAATACATCACTTAAAATAACAACACGTCAGACCTATGCACAGGGAGTGATTATTTGCTTGCTTGCTTGTTTGTTTTTTCATTGATTGCGAGAAGGAGAGAGAGAGAGTAAGAAGATGAACATGAATAAGGAGAAAAAGATTATGAAGTAGAAGATGAAGAACAAAAAGAATAAGAACAAGGATAAAAAAAAATAATGTAGATGAAGAACAAGAAGAAAAAGTGGAAAAAGATGATGACGGTGAAGAAGACAAAGAACAAAATAATCAACAGCAATACCAACAACAACAAAAAGAAAAAAGAAAAGTCATCACCAACAACACCACATTCACAAAACCACCAACTTACAACCGACAACATCCAAATTATCCCCCAGCCTCGCCCGTCGTTAAACCGTAGAATCTCAAAACATTACATCTAGACAAAACAAAGCATACGTGCATAGAATATGACACAGGCGCGTTTACAAAAGCAAGTAAACAAGGCAGGCCGCTTTCATGCACGTATGGCTCGGGGAAGCGGGAGGAACATATGCAGACACGTAAATATTTGTGAGAGTTTGCTTTGAGACGCGGAGGGAGAGGCTTGTAAAGGGGGGATCGGCAGCCACTCAGGAGATTGATCCTAAATGTGTGTGTATATGTGCGTGTGTGTATATATATATATATACATACATACATGTATATATGTATCTATATATCTATATCTGTATCTATATATCTATATCTGTATCTATATATCTATATCTGTATCTATATATCTATATCTGTATCTATATATTTATATCTGTACCTATTTATCTTTCTCTCTCTCTCTCTCTCTCTCTCTCTCTCTCTCTCTCTCTCTCTCTCTCTCTCTCTCTCTCTCTATATATATATATATATATATATATATATATATATATATGTGTGTGTGTGTGTGTGTGTGTGTGTGTGTGTGTGTGTGTGTGTGTGTGTGTGTGTGTGTGTGTGTATGTGTGTGTGTCTGTTTTGTGATGTGTACATAGTAAGATAGGTAGACAGACAGGTAGCAAGACAACTAGATAGATGATGAAGACTGACAAGTAAACAAGTCTAGATAGATAGTTAAGTAGATATATAAACACTATTTTCTTCCTCATTTTCTTCTTCTCCTTCTTCTTCCTCTGCTCATTCATCATCATCTTCTTCAACATTATCATCATCCTCGTCAACATCATCTTTTTAAATCGCCTTCGTCTCATTCCCCCCACCATCTATTTTGCTTTTTTTTTGTCACCTGTCACGAGATTGGCATAAAGAGCGTTTGTCTTATACCCATATGCTTCGTCTCTCCATAGAGCTATTACCTCATCCCTTGATTCTTTTTAGATATTTTGGCACTTTTGTTATCTAAGCTTATCAGTTATTCAACTTTTTTTTTCATTTGTTTGTGTTTATTCATATACTGATTTGTTTATTCATCATTTATTGACTTATTTGTCAGTGTACTGACTGATTTATTTTTGGCACAGGTAAATATTATTATCTGCGTAAACCATTTTTTTTTCTTGTCGTAACGGGATCATTATTCATCCCCAGATATTGGCTGTAAAGAAGGCCTATGGAGAAGGCCTACGTTACCCCCCCCCCTTTCTTTATTGCTAATCTATACATGGATTTTGGGAGAATCCTTTTTCGTCACCGGGACTAGCCATCTTTTATGGGTCAGATATGCAAATGATATATGGAGATATGTTGACCCCTTGATAATCCTGTCTCGTTAACTTTTTTTTTTTATGGATATCATAATTTGTTTCTGTTTTTGTATCTTTCTATCTCTGTCTTTGTCTTTGTCTGTCTGTCTTGTCTCTCTGTATTTCTGTCTATCTATCTGTATCTATCGCTCTTTCTCTCGTTTTGTCTCTATCTTTCTGTCTCATTCTCTCTCTCTCTCTCTCTCTCTCTCTCTCTCTCTCTCTCTCTCTCTCTCTCTCTCTCTCTCTCTCTCTCTCCCTCCCTCCCTCCCTCCTCTCTCTCTCTCTCTCTCTCTCCCTCTCTCCCTCCCTCCCTCTCTCTCTCTCTCCTTCTCTCTCTCACATTCTTGCGAGGCAGGCAGAGGGAGAGGGAGGGAGATGACAATCTGAGGGGAGGGAGGAGCGGGGGCAAGACAGGGGGTGTAGTGGACCTTGGGGGGGGGGGGTAGTCCTCAAAGTGGATATTTGTTTGATCTCATTGTGGAACCTCCTTTGTGCGTTTGCATTTTGTTTGTCTCGGAGCTGTGCGTCGACTTTGTAAGACTAGAATGTCAGTGTTAATTCATTCATTTATTTATTTACTTTTCAAGGCATTAACACATTTTCGCTTCAATATCATTTGCACATGAATGACGCATGTGTCTATATTTGAATAAATCCTTTCGCGAAAAGGTCCTTTTAATCCGAGTATTTGCGAGATTCACAGATTCACAGAGAGAGAGAGAGAGAGAGAGAGAGAGAGAGAGAGAGAGAGAGAGAGAGAGGAGAGAAGAAGAGAGAGAGAGAGAGAGAGAGAGAGAGAGAGAGAGAGAGAGAGAGAGAGAGAGAGAGAGAGAGAGAGAGAGAGAGAGAGAGAGAAACGCAACAGAAAGAAAACGACAGAAAGACAGACAAACAAACAGACAGAAAAGGGAAAGGAAGAACGAGAGAGAGACGCAAAATTCCGCAGAAATGAATTTTCTTTCGTCTGGTTGTCCTTTGTCATAAGAGGTTTTGAAGTTACGAGGTTCTGTTGTGTTGTATTCAGCCAAAGATGTGTGTAATGGAGTGTACATTATGCATTTTATTTCAGTGGCGTGCTTTACACCTTAGAAAGTAGCTGTACTGTCAGACACTTTAGAGTCGGGAACTGGCTTTATTATTAACTAATTTTTAGCTTGAAAATAGGGCTGTTTCCACGTACTTTATATCTGGAAAGTAGTATTATTATCATTTTCATCAGACACTGCATAAAATGGAAATTTTAATTACTACCAAGTACTTTAGAAATTGGAAAATAACCTTTATATCAAATACTTTCTTTTATAAAACCTTACAGTCGTAAAGTCAAAATATTCTATTGCTAGAAGTGACGAAATTATCAAATTTAATTAATAATTGGTATAACACTATCATTTTTATAATCAAACACATACTTATAAACACATAATTCTACGGGTACGTTATACACAAAAATATTTTAGACATGAATTTCAACAACAAAAAAGAATAACATTATTCTCTCCATATTCAAAATTCTTTCGGCATTCCAGAATAATTAATGTGTTGAAGAAATATGGGAATGTGTAATTAAAGCCTTATGTTATGAAAGTAATATATTAGATATAGCGAGATTTTTGTGGAATATGTTACGCATGATTCATATTAATTTGACGTAATCAGTGCTTTGTAATCTATAGTATATCATCTCTCGCTTCCAGTGTTATAATACATTAACAGTGTTTCATATTGTCGCTGGTTCTATCTATCAGTATATCTGTCTGTTTATCTGTCTATTTGTCTATCAGAATATCTACATTGCTCTTTATCAGTTAGTTAACTGATCCATGAATTCATCATTCATTCATGTTAATAATAATGATGATAACAGCAACAATAATAACAACTACAACGACATCAGTGACAGTAATAACAAAAATAATAGTTATGATAAAGTAATAATATCAATGATAATAATAATGATGATGATAACGATGATAAAGATGATTATAGTTACAATAATAATGTGGATAAAAACAACGACCATGCTAATACTACTACTACTACTACTACTACTGATAATAATAATAATAAAAAAAAAAAAAAATAATAATATCTATAATGATGATGATGATGATGATGAAGATGAAGATGAAGATGAAGATGATGATGATGATGATGATGAATAGATGATGATGATGATGATAGTGATGATAATGATATGAATGATAATGATATATAATGAATAATGAATTATGATGAATAATGAATAAATAATGATGATATCAATATAAAATAACAACAACAACAACAACAAAAAAAAAACAATCATAATAATAAAATAATAATAATATAATAATAATAATAATAATAATAATAATAATAATAATAAATAATCATAATAACAAATAATAACAATAACAACAACAACAACAACAATAACAATAACAATAATAATAACAACAACAGCAACGATAATAGAAACCCAGAACAAATACAAGATCAAACAACAGCAATACCAATAAGGAAAATGAAACCCCACACGAGAGCTCATAAACAAACGGATCTAGTACAGACAATTTCCCTCCCTCCCCCCTTCCCCCTTCCTTCTTTCTTCCCATCTTTCCCTTAACACAATTTCCACTTTGTCCACCACTCTCCTCTCTAGACAGCTCTCCGACAGGCCACATCGCTAACGCAAGTTCCTTCGAGAGATTTCCGAAAGCTCAAGGGTCTCGGGAAATAGATAGCTGGCGTGTTAGAAAACGGGCGATCTTGTCGTTTTCTGCGGACACTCGATTTCGGGAAATTCGGTTTGTGCAAGTGGTTTTTGTAGATTTTTTTTTTTTTAGTTTTTGTTTTACATATTTGTGTGTTTATTCAGCGATCTTTTTGTTTATGTATTTATTCAGGGATCTGTTTGTTAATGTATCTATTCGGTGATCTGTTTGTTTACATATCTGTTGAGTGATCTGTCTGTTTATATATTCATTCAGTGATCTGTTTGTATACTTATTCAGGTATCTGATTGTTTATACATTTATTCAGGGATCTGTCTGTTTATATATTTATTCAGGGATCTGTTTGTTTATATCTTCATTACAGGGATCTGTCTCTTTATATTTATCTGTTATAGTGATTATTGTTTTTTTATATCTTATTCAGTGATCTGTTTATGTTTATCAGGATTCTGTTTCAGTATTATTCAGATCTGTCTGTTTATGTTATTAGATCTCTCTCTTATAGTTTGTTTTATTATTAATTTTTTTATGATTATTAGTATTATTGTCTGTTTATATTACCATTTTTTTTATTTATATTTGTCTGTTTATTTACATGTTTCTGTATTTACTTCTTGATTCACGTATTACTAATCTCTATTTATTTGATTATCTTTATGATTGATGAGAAGTGTAAATAAGTATGTTTTTTTTTTTCTTCTTTTTTTTCAAAGATCGTGAAAATGATGATTATAATATTAACATTAATGATGACAATGCAAATAATAAACTGACGACAACAAAACCCAAAACGACTCCCAATAGCGAATCATTCGGTTCGGTTTCACGAACTCCCTCGCGACGACGCACGAAGGACTTGGGTTCTGGCAGGTGGCGGCCGTTGCCCGGAGCGTACGGACGCCCTTCTAATCGCGGGCCATTGGGCAGGATTCGCGCGAACCTGGGTGACCCACCCTCATGGTCCCCGGCCTCGCAACCTCTGCAACTCCCAACGGCGACGATGGTGAGAAAATTGTATTGATAGCGAAACTAAGGATAATCATGGCGGTTGTTTCAAGATGATTATTGTAATGATAACAATGATGATAGGAATAATGATGAAAATGATAATTTTTTCTTCTCTTTTTTTCTTCTTCTCAAAAAACATTAGGATATAATACAAACTTGGATAAAAAAAAAAAAAAAATGGCACAAAGATGTTCAATATTAGCGAATGCGAAACCATGCAAGTGATTATCGCGAAAAAAAAAAAATTTTAGTTGAACCGAAAGTGATCAGCGCCATATTGTTTAGGCGAATAATGTTGACGATAAACATCGGATGGCCGGTGATGTTATTACGTCACTGTTGGTTATGATATCATGAATTGTGTTGGTCTCGCTGTCGCTGGCGTCAACGTTATTAGTGTTTTTGACTGATGGATTGATTGATTGTCTGTGTGTGTGTGTGTGTGCGTGTGTGTGTGTGTGCGTGTGTGTGTGTGCGCGCGCGTGTGTGTGTGTATTGTGTGTGTGTGTGTATGTGTGTGTGTGTGTGTGTGTGTGTGTGTGTGTGTGTGGAGAGAGAGAGAGAGAGAGAGAGAGAGAAGAGAGAGAGAGAGAGAGAGAGAGAGAGAGAGAGAGAGAGTTGTTTGTGTTTGTGTGGGTGTGTTTCTATTGTGTACAGTATATGTATGTATGAATTTACTTATGTATGTTTAGATCTATGTACACTGTATATGAGTATGTGCGTAGTGTTTATTTATGTACATCCACTCGCCAATAGGTGCACCTCATAATTAACACCCATAAACTCAAAATACCATTTACGTATTCTACCCACAGCCTCCCTCCCCCCATGCCCACCACTCTGAACCCACCTCCCTGAACCCACCATCCTGAATCCACCTCCTTGAATTCACCACCCTCAACCCATCACCCTTAGCCCACCATTCTGAACCCACCACCACCCTCGACCCACCATTTTGAATCCACCACCCTCAACCCACCACCCTCAACCCACCATCTTCAACCCACCTTTCTGAACCCACCACCTTCAACCAACCATCCTCAACCCACCTCTCTGAACCCACCACCACCCTCAACCTCCCTCCCTTCCCTCGCCCACCGAAAGGCCTTTTCCTCCTCTGTCACTACAGGTGCTGTGGCAGAGGCAAGGCTAAACCTGGACTGATTATATCTGCTTTAACCTACAGCTCCAGCGCACGCCTGTTCTCCTCCGACACCATTTTTATAAAGACATAAGCATTCCATGTGTTTGTGTTCATTCGCAGATGCGTGTTCGCACAAACATATGGATAGGAGCATAGGCGTGTGTGGTGTGTGTGTGTGTGTGTGTGTGTGTGTGGTGTGTGTGATGTGTGATAGGATGCTGTGGGTGTGTGTGTGTGTGTGTGTGTGTGTGTGTGTGTGAATATTTATATATATATATAAATATATATATATATATATATATATATATATATATATATATAAATATATATACATATTATATATATGTATATATACACACACACACAACACACACCACACACAACACACACACACACATATATATATATATATATATATATATATTATATATATATATATATATTAATATATATATATGTATACAAAGTTATATATTTTTATTTATACGTATATATATTATATATATATATATATATATATATATATATATATATATATAAAATATTATATATAATATTATATATATATATATATATATCATCATCATTTAACGGTAGGTTCATGTCTGAGCCGCCGTGGTCACAGCATGATACTTAATTGTAGTTTTCATGTTGTGATGCTCTTGGAGTGAGTACGTGGTAGGGTCCCTAGTTCCTTTCCACGGAGAGTGCCGGTGTTACCCTTTTTTTAGGTAATCATTCTCTCTATTTTATCCGGGCTTGGGACCAGCACTGACTTGGGCTGGCTTGGCCACCCAGTGGCTAGGTAGGCAATCAAGGTGAAGTTCCTTGCCCAAGGGAACAACGCGCCGGTCGGTGACTCGAACCCTTGAACTCAGATTGCCGTCGTGACAGTCTGAGTCCGATGCTCTAGCCATTCGGCCACCGCGGCCTTGGTGATCATGGGCTTCCATGATTTTTTCTTGGCAATTTAGAGCGGTGGTTTGCCATTGCCTTCCGCCCGGTGTTTTTTTTTTTTTTTTTTTTTTTTTTTTTTTTTTTTTTTTTATCGAGTCACCATCTCTA
>NC_051425.1:25833938-25836438 GCF_015228065.2 Penaeus monodon | reverse complement strand
TTTTTTCCCCTTATCCTTTATTTTCTATTCTCTGAATCGTTCTCCTTATATCATATTCGATTTTTTTTTGTCTTTCATTTCTCTGTCCTCATAATTTCCTCTCATTCTTCATGTATCATTCCTTTCCTTCGTCATTTTCCCTCATTCCGCAATAGCATGTCTCTTCACCCTCACCTCTCATTCTTCTCATCTCTCCCTCTTCTTTTTTTTTCTTCCAACTTTTATTATTTATTTCTTTCATACCATATTTTTATCCTCATCTCCCATACCTCTCCCCTCATCCCTCATTCCTCTCTTCCTCTTTTCACCTCCCTACCCTAATCTTTTTTCCTCCTCATCTCTCATCTCTCTCCTCTCATGCCCCGTACCTCTCTCTTTCATCGCTTATCCCTCACAATTTTCCTCCTCATCCCTCATTCCTCTCTCTCCACCCTTTCTCCCCTCATCAGTTTCCTGTTTCTCCCTTATCCTTAACCTCGTCCTTTTCCTCCTCATCCCTCATTCCAACCCTCACCTTTTCCTTCTCACCTCTCATCCTTATCTCATTATTTTCATCCTCACCCCCCATTCCTCTCCCCTCATCCTCTTTTTCCTCATGCCTCATCCCTGACCTTATCACATCCCCTCATCCTTATCCCTTATCCCTCCTTATACCTCATTCTCTTCCTCCTCATACCTCATAATTTTCCACCTCGTCCCTCATCCCTCTCCCTCATCCTCCGGCCAGTTATCTATCTCAAATTCCTTTAAAAACGACAAGAGAGAAGCGATGCGTATAATTAAAATTAATTGACCTTTCTGTTGTCTGATGCAGCTGTTGCACGATTTCTTAATATTGCAAATATTACTGAAATTCCTTGTTGCAAGTTGCTTGTTCTTATCGGGTTGCCTGTTTTTTTTTATGCCTGTGTTAATATTGTTTTTATTTATTTCATTTTCATTTTCTAATAACATTTTCACTTTCTGTCTTCCTTCTTCTGTTTCTTTTTTCTTTTCTTTTCTTTGTTTTCCTTTTCTTTTCTTTTTTCGTCCTTCCTCTCTCTTGGTTACACTTAATCTATATATTCCCCTTTCTGGCCGAAAGAAATAGAACGAAGAGAATAATACGAACAAATAGATAAATCATAAAACAACGCAACACATATCAAATAAAAGATGATAAAACGAATATAAAAAAGAAAAGAAAAGAAGATATAAGGAAAAAAAGGTTTGAAAATACAATTTATTTTCGAAAATCCCATGCATTAATAAAAGAGAAATATAACTGATATAAGAAAATCACACACAAGGAAAAAAATTATAAAAGTCTAAAATGAAACGATTTGACAGCGTTTGCGTTCGTTTCCCTTCTTGCCCGTTGTCATCGAACGCGCCTTCGTGACCGCCAAGGGAACGCGGCCGAATGAAAATCAATCACACACACACACGAAAAAAAAACTATACCAAAAGAAAAAAAAACATATACGAAAAAGAAAAGAAAGAAAAATATCGGGGAAAAAAATATAAAGAAACCCCGATGTGACATCTCTTGCGTTCAGTCTCCCCTTCTTGCCCGTCCTCATCGAACGCGCCTTCGTGGCCACCAAGAGAACGCGGCCGAATACAGATCAGGCTTGAGTCGAAAGTGATTGCTTGTCCCTGTCCGCGGGGATCGCTTTCTCTGAGTCTCTCCTTTCTCTCTCTCTCTCTCTTTCTCTTTGCTGTTATTGTTTCACTTTCTCTTGTAGTTGGTTTTGTAATTTTAATGTTTATTTGTTTTTGGTCTCTCTCTCTCTCTCTTTTTTTTCTCTCGTCTCTTGATTAGTTCTCTCTCTCTCTCTTTCTCTCTCTCTCTCTCTCTCTCTCTCTCTCTCTCTCTCTCTCTCTCTCTCTCTCTCTCTCTCTCTCTCTCTCTCTCTCTCTCCCTCCCTCCATCTCTCCCATCCCCTTCCTATCCCCTCCCACCTATTTATACCTCTTATTTCCCCGCACTTGAACGGCCACACACACAAATCCTCACGAGAAACCACTGAAACCCAGCGAAATCTGCAATAGAAACAAGGGCTGTTCAACAAAGGAACAACGTATTGTATTTCCTGGACAAAATACAATAGAAGGAAGCGTGGAATTCGAACGGCAAAGAAAATGTACATTGAACGTTCATTTCCGAAAAACAACAACAATGTTCTCCCAATATATCGATCACTTTTCTGGAACTTGTAGACACACAGAAAGAGGATGTTAGAGATACATAAGCAGGAGCATATCACATAGATACATAAAGCAGATGGTAGATGGTAGATAAGTAGAAACAGGCTATAAAAATGGATAACAGGTCGTAGATTAGTAGAGACAAATTGATAATAGATGGCAGATTAGCAGAAACATATTGCAAAGTAGATAAAACGAACGTAAATCAGCAAAAAAAAATATCGCTAAGTAGAAATATCGAACGGCAGACAAGCAGAAATATATTTTCATATTTCACGAAGCGAAAGTTAAGATAAGAAAAGATATATTT
>NC_051425.1:25808938-25831438 GCF_015228065.2 Penaeus monodon | reverse complement strand
CAAGTTTTCTATCAGCTTCTTGCACAAAGAGCAAAGCTTTCTACTAGCATTTTTCCTCTTACTAGCAACTAGTAGAATCTGCGAGGAAGCAACATGTAAGTGGAGTTGGATCAAGGATGCAAAAGTTTTATTTGAAATTCCTGTGTGAAAAAAGTGACACTGACGCGAACGCATTAGTCTCCCTTGACTCATAAAAGGGGAGAAAAATACTCTGTCTCTCTCTCTCTCTCTCTCTCTCTCTCTCTCTCTCTCTCTCTCTCCTCTCTCTCTCTCTCTTCTCTCTCTCTCTCTTGTTTCTCTCTCTCTCTCCTCTCTCTCTCTCTCCTCCTCTCTCTCTCTCTCTCTCTCCTCTCGTCGCTCTCTCTCTCTCTTTTCTCTCTCTCTCTCTCTCTCTCTCTCTCTCTCTCTCTCTCCTCTCTCTCTCTCTCTTCTCTCCCTCTCTCTCTCTCTCTCTCTCTCTCTCTCTCTCTCTCTCTCTCTCTCTCTCTCTCTCTCTCTCTCTCTCTCTCTCTCTCTCTCTCTCGCTATATATATATATATATATATATATATATATATATATATATAATATATATATGTATATATAAATGTATACATATATATACATGTGTGTATATAAGTACATACCTATGTATACATATATATAGATATAGATACAGATATAGATATAAATATAGATATAGATATATATATGTTTGTGTGTGTATCTCCAGCCTTTGAGATACGATTGGAAATAGCAGAAGTTGCGGATGTCATTTCAAGCTGGAAAATGGTTTCAGGAGATTGTGGGCTTTGCTGCGCCTTCCGGGGATGTTGGTGTCACTTGTTTGCCTTTGACTCGCGAGGCTGTGGGGACTGGAGGGGGAGGGGGGGGGGAGGCCGGTGGAAGGAAGAGAAAGGGGGGTCGGGGGGTCGGAGGGGAGGGATCGGGAGGCAGGGCAGGTGAGGGGGGGGGAGGTAGGGCTCAGGTAGGGGTGTTCAGACAGGCTGGGGGAATGGGAAGGGGGGTGGGGTTGAGGTTGACGGCGAAATATTACAGAGAAGGGGGCAAGAGAATCCATAAACGGCGACACAGCTTGAGAAATGAAAGAGGGGAAATGAACACAGAGAAAAGGGAAATGAAATAACTTGAAGAATAAGAAAAAAATCAAGAAAGGAAAGCAAGGTATCAGAAGAAAATGAGAGAAGGAAATTAGAACACTGCACATACTAAGCACACAAGCACGTCGGAACACATGCTTGCAATATATATGCAAATATATGTTAAAACTTTCTCAAACAAGATGACATGCATGCAGACCTCACATAGGCTATTATGCATAGATCTACACAGGTTTCATTACTACCTTGGGTGTCTCGCCGAAAAAAAAAATTGCCCACGTCAAGGATTTCCATATATCTAAACTTTCTTCTTCGTCCTTTTATTTACGAAATCATCATCCCCTCCCTGCCTCTCCCCCTTAGCTAGTCTCCCCTTTCACTCCTTCTTTCTCACTTATCACCTTTTTTTTTTTTTTTTTTCCTTTTTATATAAAAAAATTATATATATATATAAATAATAATATATAATATGTATATATTGTTAAAATATATAAATGTTTAAAATAATACTAATATTAAAATTTATATATATAAATAAATTAAATAAATTTAAAATATAGAATAATATGTTTTTGTTACCCACCAAAAACCAAAAAACAAACAGCAACAACAAAAAAATGGTTTTTAAATTTTTTTTTTAAAATTTTTATTTTTTGACTAAATTTTATGGAAATAAAAAAAATTTTAAACAAATAATACTATATTTAAAATAAGGGGAATTTTTTTAAAAATATTAAAAAAGGGGGAAGAGAATATAAAGGGGACATTAAATAAAAAAATAAAAAAAAAAAATAAATAATTAAAGAATAAAAAAAAAATAAAAAAAAAAATATCAAAAAAATAAAAAAATTTAGCCACTCAATAAAAAAAAGTAAAATTTAAATATATATAAATATATTTAAATTTTTAAAAAGATAATATAATAAATATATAAAATTTAAATTTATTATTATTTTTAAAAAAAAAAAGTTATAAGGGATTTATATATTAAATTTTTTCCCCCTTTATTTAAATATATTTTTTATATTCCCCCCCTTATTTTTTTACTTATCCCCTTTTTTTTTTTTTAATTTTTTTTTTTTATTTTTTTTAATATTTTTTTTGGGATGATGTTTTTTTAAGATTATTTATTTATAACTTTCCCTTCCTTATCTTTTTATTTTTTTTATTTTTTTTTTAAATCCTTTTTTTTAAACCCCCCCCTTTTTAAATTATTTCCCCTTTTACCCCTTTTTTAAATTCCCCCTTTTTTTATTATTTTTCCCCCCTTTTTTATGGTTTTATTATTTTTTTATTATTTTTTTATTTTCCTTATCCTATTTTTTTTATTTATTTTTTATTGTTTTATTATTTTTTTATATTTTTTATTTTTTACCCCCCCCCCCTTTTTTAATTTTTTTTATTTTTTTTATATTTTTTAAATTATTTTTTTATTTTTCCCCCCCCTTTCCCACCCACCCCCCCCTCCCTTATTTTTTTTTTAAATATTAATTATATTTTTTTTATTATTTCTTTATATTTTTTTTTTTAAAATTTAAATTATTTTTATATATTATAATAATTTTAATTTACACCACACCCCACAAAACCAAAAAACAAACAACCAAAAAATATTATTTTATTTTTTTTATTTTTATTTTTTTTTGTTTAATTTTTAAATTTAATAAAAATTTTATTCAAAATTTTTCTTTTGTGTTTTATTTCTTTTAAATTTTATTAATTTTTTTTTATTTTTATTTTTAATTATTTTAATTTTTTTTTTTCCCTTTCTTTTTTGTTTTGTTTTTTTTTTTTCCCTATTTTTTTTTTTTTTTTTTAATTTTTTTATTTTTTTACTAATTATTAAAATAAAAATGGAAAAAAAAACCACAATTTAAAAAATTTACTTTAAATACTAATTTTTTATTTCCAATTATTAAATTATATATATATATATATATATAATTATATATATATATATAAATATTAAAATATACTATATATATATATAATATATTATTATTATATATATTATATATTTTTAAATATTTATAAAATAAAAATTTTATAATAAAATATTATAAATTGTCCCACACAACCCACACCACCACACACACACACACCACCCCCACACACACACACCCCACACCATCAACCACCACACACACACACACACACACCCCCCACCACATACACCACCACACACACACACCACACACAAACACACCACAAAAAACCACCACACAAAAAAAAAAAACAAAAAAAAAAAAAAAAAAAACACAACCCCTATGTTATACTTAAAAATTATTATATATAAATATAATATATAATATATATAATATATATATATTAATAATATTGTATATAAAATATAAAATATATAATATATAAAAAAGGTTTAATATATATAAAGGAAATAAATAATATAATAAATATCAAAACGGGGGAAACAGAATAAAAAAAAAAAAAAAAAAAAAAAAAAAAAAAAAAAAAAAAAAAAAAAAAAAAAAATATATATATAGATATAAATAAAATATATATATATATATTATATAAAATAAACCACACACACACCACACACACAACACACACAAAATTGAATTAATATATATAAAAAATTATTATATGTTTTAATATATTATATAATATAATTTTATAAATTAAAATTATATTAATAAATATATATAATATACAATATATATATATATATATATTATTTTAAAATTTTAATTATTAAATATATATATATAAATAAAAAAAAAAAAAAAAAATTATATATTTTTGTTAATATTTATATTATATTATATACTCTATATATATTAAAAATTATATATATATTATAAAATATAATATTAATATATAACATAAATATTAATATTTATATATATAATATATAAAAAAAAAAAAAAAAAACACAAAAAAAAAAACACACAAAAAAAAAAAAAATAAATATATATATAATATTATATATAAAATTATATATTAAAATAATGGTAATTATATATATTATATATAATATAATTATATATATATATATATAAATATATTATAATTATAATATTATATTATATTTTTATATAAAAAATAAAAATTTTAATACATCATATTATATAATGTTATATTACAAATTTATAATTATTAATATTTTAAATTATTTTTTAAAATTTATATTATAAGAATATAAAAATTTTAATTAATAATATAAATTTATTTATATATATTTATATTAATATTAATATATATATTTTATATATATTATGTAATATGTTATTTGGTATATAAAAAATTTTTAAAAAAATTTAAAATAAAAAAACAACAAACAGAAAAAAAAAAAAAAAAAAAACAAAAAAAAAAAAAAAAAAAAAAAATACAAAAATATAAAAAAAAAAAAAAAAACACACACACCCCACAACCCCAACACACCACACACACACACACACACACACCAACACACACAATACACGCATTTTGGTGTACATTATACATGGCATTGTGCATATCAAATATAAATTATTATTTTAAAATTATATATATTAATATATAATAATATATATATTTATATATATATATAAAACAATTTTTTTTTATTATATTATTATATTAATATTATTATATATATTATATATATATATATATATAAAAATAGAGAAGAGAGTTTTGAGTTCCTTTTCCTCCGGTAGATGGCACCCCGTCGTCCCCGGGATATTGAATTGGGAGTCATAAGCGATTTCGCGGGGTTGTTTTTTTCCGTGAAAAGGGTGAGCAATAGATGGCCACGGATGACATCGCAAGATTTTTTTGACCCGTTTTTCAGGTAGATATCCCCTTGCTGGACGTGGGTGTACCCCTTTCAAAGGGTGTGATAGGGTTTTCGTGGGGGAAAGCGCAGGTAGGTGTAATCAGGGGTCCTTTGGTATATTAAGCCCCTTTTTCACGTTTTTTTCTTGTTGATTGCCCCTTGATCCCGTCTGTCGGTGTAGCCCTTCGAGGTGTAATAGGGCCCCTTTGGGTTATATAGCGCCCTTGTTTGCGCCCTCATTTTAGAAAGAAAACCCTTTTTCGAACTCGT
This sequence comes from Penaeus monodon, assembly GCF_015228065.2. NCBI lineage: Eukaryota > Metazoa > Arthropoda > Malacostraca > Decapoda > Penaeidae > Penaeus > Penaeus monodon. The sequence continues at coordinate 25,826,289 of NC_051425.1, read as the reverse complement.
GTAAGGGGATTTCTTAACTTTAAAAAAAATTCTCAAACCGTTGTACTATTTACTAGCTTGTCTTTATTTTTTTTTTATTTTTCCCTTTTTTTTAAAAGTTTCCCCACCACTCTCGATTGTTTTTTTCATAGCTGTTCCCCCAACTTTTATCTCAATAGGCAAATTCAACGCCATTTCAGAAAATACCAAAATCGTTGTTTCCAGATAGTGGACAATAACTCACATATCATTAGCCCTTTTTGAGAATCGTGCAATAAATTTTGGCACCCCGATAAAAAAAAAAATGCAATTCTTTTTTTGCACTTGGGGATTTTCATTGCTTTTAACAAGAAGAGGAGGAGGGGAAGACAATGAATGAAAAAATTATGATAATTGGGAAAAAGGGGAAAGGGGGGGAAAGAAGATGGGAAAATATCTCGTCAGACAAAAAAAGGAAAAAGAAAAAAAAGGAAGATGAGGGGGAAGGTAAAAAGAAAGAAAGTGAAAAAGATATAAAAAAGGGGAAAAAAGGGGGAAAAGAAAAAGGAAAACTTTGAGGAAGGAGACAGAAAATAAAATCAACAGAAAGAAGGAAACAAAATATTTGGGAAGATGAAGGGGAAAATAAAAAAGAAAACAAAATGGATGAGGGGAAGAAAAGAAGACAAAGAACCAGAAAAAAAAAAAACAAGAAAGAAAAGAAGAAAAAAGAGAGAGAAAAAAGAAAAAGAAGAAAAAAAAATAAAAAAAAAAAAGAAGCAAAAGAAGAAAAAGAAAAAATTTACAAGAATAAAAAGAAAATCCCCCAAAGAAAAGAAAAAGGAGGAGAGGAAAAAAAGAGAAAAAAAAAAAAAAAAATAATAAACAGGAAGGGAAATTAAGGAAATGAAACAATATCTCAAAAAAAACCATAATTTTCGTTTTTTCATTTCTTCAAAATAATGAGGGGAAAAAATAATTTACCAAGATGGGGGATTATATTATACTATATGGGTCCATGAAAAATGAAATAAAATAGAAAAAATAAAATAATATAAAATAATATTAGTATATTTATAATATAGAAATGAAATATAAAATAATAATAATAATAATAATAATAAAAAAATATTAATAATAATAATAATAAAAAAATTTAATAATAATAATATATTTATAAAAGATAAAAATTTTAAAATAAAATAAAAAAAAATAATAAAAAAATAAAATAATAATAGAAAGATTTAATAATGACAATAAAAATAATGATAAAAAAAAAATGAAAGATAATAAAAACAACAACAATAACAGTAACAATAAAATGAAAGAATTGTATTAATAACAGTCCCAAAGCCAAAAAATCATTCGGGCCGCAAACAAGGGCCAAAGCCGTTTTTTGGGTTTATTTGAAATCCAACATTTTAAGCTTTTGGGTTTTGGAAATCTGTGAAATCAGGCAAGTTTCTTGGAAAAATTTTGGGTCTTTGAGTAAAGGTGAAAACCGATAAAGACAACGGTTTAAATATTTATTATTATATATATTAATATATATAAAATATATATAAAATATTATATAAAATTATTAATTTTTTTTTTTTTTTTTTTTTTTTTTTTTTTTTTTTTTTTTTTTTTATTATCAGAATTATTAATACGTCTAGCTAGACCTTATCTTTATCGCCCCCTATGTCACTATAATCGTCAATCTTCAAAGGTCATCACAAATTTCATTCCATAATCTTTGCCGTTGTCATCGTTTATTTTCATTCTACACTATTATCTTCAGCATCACCATCATCATTTATTTATCAACAACATCATTAATCCAAATCCTCTTTCCTCACTTCATATCATTATATCATCATCATCATCTCATCATCACATCATCATGCCCTTTCCCCTTTTTTGCCCTTTTATCAACAGTTAAAATGGGAAGGAACCAAAGGGGTTAAAAAGAAATTAAGGGAAGTTTCCGCGAACAGTGTACTATTTCAATATAGTAGGCATCATAGCCGTATAATATCAAGCATAATATGGGTAATATCGTCAGCCCATAAAGCTTACTTATGTAGAAAATTGCTACGTTAGATAGTAGGTATAAAACACATTAGTTGGCAGATAGTCATGTAGTATAGCTATTAATTACATATTACATAAAACAACATACAAATATTTTAATATATATATATATATATATATATATATATATATATATAAAATTATAATTTTATCACTTTAGATAACTATTATAGTATTAAGTATTGCATAGTCACAGTACAGCAATATGTTTTTTGGTATAGTAAAAACTAATATGCATAACACGGGCATTATAGATCGGTACTACAGGATTAAATTTCAGAACAGTCAAATATTCTCATACATTTAGCAAAGTTACTATGTCCCCTCATACTATATTTAGTACAAAAGTATACCACTTTATTCAAAAATCAGTATCCCTTCATACTATATTAGCCCATCAGCACACCCACTTATATTTTCAGCAAAATATGTCCCCTCATACGCTATTCGTGCCATCCCCGTGTTGTGAAGTTATAAGTTTTTGGGCAAAAAAAAACCCCCGGCCAAGGGGAAGCTGGGGACCCCTCAATCTTATATTTTTCCAAAAAAAAAAAAAGAAAGAGGAGGAGAAAAAAAAAAAAAAACCTAATCCTTGGGAGCTTTTTTTTCGTCCTGGGAAAAAAAAAAAGGGGGGGGGGGGGGTGAAGTTTAAATTTAAATAGATGAAAATCGTTCTTTCCCCCATTTAGAATTTTTTATGTATTTATATTTGATATTTCGGGGTGGTGTGGTCGTAAAAAAAAAAAAAGAGAGGGGAAAAAGAGAGAGAGAGAGAAGAGAGAGAGGAGAAGGAGGGGAAAGAAGAGAGGGGGGAGAGAGAGAAAAGAAGAGAGAGAGGGGGAGGAGGAGAGGAAGAGAAAAAGAGAGAGGGAGGGGGGGGGGGGGGGGGGGGCCTTGGGATTTTTTTTTTTTGTGTGTGGGGGGGCGTTATGGTATAGGTGAAATTATTATAATCTATTGTTTTAATGTGGAAAAATGTTCCTGGTAATTCGTTCATTTGTTTTCTAAAAATGGGGAAAAAAACCGTTTGAAAAAAAATTTAAACTATTTTCTACATAATGCATAAATTACCCACTTTTTTATCATTATTTACCTCCATTTTCCCTTTTAAATCCCCATTTTATCTTTTTTCCCCCCTTTTTTTAAAAAAGGGTCCCCTCCCTCCTTTTCGCTTGTTTTTGGGTTCTATCTTTTCCCTTTTGTGTTTTTGATGGCCCCAATTTTTTCCCCTTTCCCTTTTCTTTATTTCCGGTTAAAACCCTTTTCCCCCACCCCGTTTCCTCTTACTTTTTTTTGGGTTTTCCGGGGCCCCCCCCCCCTCCCCCCCCTTTTTGCCTTTCTCTACCCCTTTTGTTTTTTCCCCCTTCCTCTTCCCTTCCCCTCATCCTTGCCTCTCTCTCTTCCCCCCCCTCCCCCCCCCTTCCCCCCCATCCCCCTTCCTCTCCCATCTCCCCCCCCCTACCTCCATTCCCTTCCCCCTTTCCCGCTTGATTTTTCCTCCTCTCCACGCCCCCCCCCCCCTTTCCCCTTTTTTTCCCCCTTTTCGTCTCCCCCCTTCCTTCCTTTCCTCATACACTTTTTTTTCCCCTCCTCCCCTCCCCTTCATATCCACTCCATACCCACCCACATACCCCTCCTCCCCCCCCCCCTCCCCCATCCTCACTCTCATATTCACCCCCCCCCCCAAAACACCCCTCCCTCCCCCCATAATCCCATGCTATCTCCCCCCCCCCACCCCTTCCCCCCCCCATACCCCTGTTTTCCCCCTCCCCTCCCCCCCCCCTCCCTTCCCATGCTATCTCCCTCCCCCTCCACCCCCCCCCCCCCCCCCAAATCACCCCCAACTTACTCCTGCATCTTTCGTATCCCCCCAAAAAAACCCCCCCCCCCCCCCCCCCCCCCCACCCCCCAAAGGGGGAAATTCAAACCCCCCCAAATTTCGTTTTGAGCGGGGGGAAGGGGGGGGGAAAAAAAAATTAAAAGAAAGAAAGGGGAAGAGGAGAGGGGAAGAGGGGGGGAAAAGGGGAGGAGGGGAAAAGGAGGAGGGGGGGAGGAGGAGGGGGAGGAGGAGGAAAGAGAGGAGGAAGAGGAGGAGGGGAGGAAGAGGAGGAGGAGGAATGAGGAGGACAAAAAAAAAGAAAAGGATGGGAGGGGGGATGGGAGGAGGAAGGGGGAAGAGGAGGAGGGTGAGAGGAGGAGGGGGGAAAGAGGGGAAAGGGGGGGATTGGGGATTGGGAAAATGATGGGGGGACTAAGAGGTGGGAAAATAAAACTGGGAGAGAAAGGAGGGGAAGATTGGTGTGAGGGGGAGGAAAGGAGGAGGCAAAGGGAGGAGGAGGAGAAGGAAAAGGGGGAAATAGATAAAAGAGGAAAAAAAGAAAGAGAGTAAGGGAGGAGGCCAAAGGGGGAAGAGAAGGAGGGGAAATAGGAAAAGGAGGCAAAAAGGGAGGAAGGGGAGGGCGAGGGGAAAAGGAGAGGGGAGAGAAGGAGAAGAGGGGGGAGGAACAGAAGGAGAAAAAGGGAATAACAGGAGAGGGATGGGAGAGAAAAGGAAAAGGGGTAAGAGAAGGAGTGGAAAAGGAAAAGGAAGAGAAGGGGAGGGGAGAAGGGGGAAGAAGAAAAAGCAGAGGAGGAGGAAGAAAAGGAAAGGGAAAGTAGTAGGAGGACGAGGAAGAAGAAAAAGAAAAATAGTAGAGAAAGAAGAAGAAAAGAGGAGGACAGAAAGGAAAAAATAAAGAAAAAAAAAGAGAAGGGAGGCGAAAGAAAAAGGACCGCGTAGAATGAGAATGGAGGGGGACATCGGGGGGAAAGGGGAAAAAAAGGGGGTTTAAAAGAGAATGAGAGAGGAAGAGAGTGCAGGGGAGGGGTTGAAGAGGAGGAGGAGGGGGAGGGGAGGGGGGAGGAGGAGGAGGAGGAGGAGGAGGGGAGGAGGAGGAGGAGGGGAAAGGGGGAGGAGGGGGGAAAAAGGAAGGGGGAAAAAGGGGAGGAGGAGGAAGGGGGACAAGGAGGAGGAGGGGGGGAGAACAAGGAGGAGGAAAAACAAGGAGGAAAAGAAAAAGGAGGAGGGGGGGAGGAGGAGGAAGGGGAAAGGAAAGGGGGAAGGGGAGGAGGGGAGGAGGAGAGGAGGAGGAGGAGGGGAGGAGGGGTAAAGGAGAGGAAAAGAGGAGGGGGGGAAGAAGAGGAGGAGGGGAAAAGGAGGACGAGGACGAGGACGACGAAGAAGACAAGGAAGAGCAAAAGAAAAAAGGAGGAGAAGAAAGAGAATGAGGGGGAAAAAAGGAAGAAGAAAAAGAAAATAATAAGGAAAAGAAAAAAAAAAAAAGGAATGAGGAGGAGAAGATAGAAGCGAAAGAGAAGGAGGGGAGGAAAAAGAAAAAGAGAAAGGAAGGGGGAGGAAAGGGGGAAGAAAAAAAAAGAAAAAGGGGAGGGAAAGGAAGAAAGAGAGAAAAAAAGAAGCTCAAAAAGGGGTTTTGGCCCCGTCCCACCGGGGCCCGCCCATTGTCGTGTTTCGCGAGTCGGGGGTTTTTGTGGCTTGCGCTCTTTTCAAGCCGCTGGGGGACGGCACCGTTGGGGGCTTCTGTTTCGGGGGGGGAGGGGGGTGGGGGGGAGGGGAAAAGGGGGAAAGAGGGAGGGGGAGGGGGGGGGGAAAGGGGGGGGAGGGGGGGGGGAGGGGGGGGGAAGGGGGGAGGAGGGGTAATGGGGGAAGGGAGGGGAAGGGGAGGAGGGCGAAGGGGAGGGGAAGGGGGAGGGGAATGGGGTGGAGGGAGCATGTGGTATGGGAGTAGGGAGGAGGATGGAAGGGGGGCGCAGATAGATAGATAGACAGATAGACAGACAGAAACAACGAAGATAGACCGGTTTATAAAAATAGAAAAACAAACAGCAGAAGATAGAAGATATATCTTTTGGGGGAGGTGAAATGGGTTTTAACCCCCCCCCGAAATTTTTAAAACACATTAGAAAAAAAAAAAATTTTTTAAAAAAATCAAAAATTTTTCCTTATTTTAATCTGCATCAACCCCCTTTTTCCCCGTTAAAAATAAAGCGATATAGATCAAACATCACTTAACCGGCTTGACTCAATGTAACGCAAGCTATGTCAAACACGGGTGAGGTTGCTGTTAATTATCACCGAGACAAACAGACCAAATGTCGAGGAGGATGGGGAAAATTTGGGGCCCACATTTACATTAAAATTTGGGCCATAAACCGGGGTTTCATTTAGACAACTTTTAAATTTCTTTTTTTTTGACAAAAAGGCAGGATATGCTTCTCTATAAAAAGTTTGTGTTTTGTCGTCCCACCCGTTTAAACCCCCCCGGTAAGAAACGAAGGAAGAGGGGAAGTTGGAGAAGAGAATGATAATTGATGAGGGGATGAGGATAGATGAGGGTGAGGAGGATGGGATGATGATAGAAGATGATTATGAGGGTGAAAGATGTGAGGATGATGTGATGTGATGATGGGGTGAGGATGATGATGATGATGTGAGGTGAGATTATGAGGATGGGATGATAGGTGAGGGGAGGGGGATGGGGTGAGGGTGAGGAGGGTGAAATAGGGGGAGGGAGGAGATGAGAAAAGAAAGGAGAGGGGAGGAGGGTGAGGAAAATGTTTGGGATAGGGAAAAGAAGGGTAATGAATGAAATAGGTAGATAGGAAAAATTTATTAGTGAGGAAGGGGATTTAAGGAGGAAAAGAGGATGAAAAATAGAAAGATTGGGTATAAAAAAGTAAAAAATAGAAAAGGGGAAAAAAAAAAAAGAAAAAATTAAAAGGAAAAAAAAAAGAAAAGGGGGAAAAAGGGTAAAAAAAAAATGGGTTCTTTAAAGCAATTTAATGGTGTCAAAAACCATTTCATGGGGGAAAAAAACTTCTACCTATTTCTTTAAAAATAGGCAAAATTTGGGGTCCCGTAAAAAATTAGCATAACAACTGGGCCCCTTTAAAATGCAAAAAATTGGGGGTTTTTAAAAAAACAATTTGGGGGTTTTTAAAAAAAAAAAAAAACATAAAAGATGGGTCCCCATAAAAAAAATATGAAAAATAGGTAAATAAAAAAAAATAAAATGATCAGTTTAAAAACAAACAAACGTGGGGTTTAAAAGAATTAAAAGGGGGAAAAAAAACAAACGATGGGGTTTAAAAGAATAAAACCCTTTTTTTAAAAAAAAAAAATGGGGGGATAAAAAAGCATCATACGGGCCTAAAAAAGGATAAAAACGTGAAATTTTAAAAAAAAAAATAAAGATGAGATTTATAAAAATAGAGAAAAAAGGAAAAAAAGAAATGAAGAATTTCAGGAAGAAAAAAAACAAAGGGGAAAAGAAGGGGTTAAAGAAAAAAAAACAAACCCATGGGAAAAAGAAAAAAAAAAAAAAAACCAAAAAAAATGGCAAAAAAAATTTCAAATAAAAGGGAAAGGGAATTTAAAAAAAAAAAAAAAAAATAAAAAAATGAAATAGAAAAAAAAAAATGAAAAAGTGAAAAAAAAGGGAAAAGTTTTTTTTTCCCCTTAAAAGTTTTTTTTAAAAATTTTGGGTTTTTTCTTTTTTTTTTTTTTTTTTTTTTTTCCTTTTCCGGGGGGGCCTTTTTTTTTTTTTTCTTTTTTTTTTTTTCCCCCTCCCCCCCCATTTCGAAAAGGATTAAAAAACCAAAAATTTTTTTTTTCAAATTTTTTTTTTTTTTTTTTTAACGAGGATTCCCCCCCCCCTCCAAAAAAAAATATATATTAATTAAATAAATATTATACGTTTTTATAATATATATTTAATATATATATATTAATTATAATATTTTTTTTTATTTTTTTTTTTTTTTTTTTTTTTTTGTGGTGTGGGATTTTTTTTGGGATGGTTTTGTGTGTGTGGGGGGTGTGTTGTGTTTTTGGTTTTGTGGTGTGTGGGGTGTTTGTACATAAATAACAAGCATAAAATAAATAAATAAAAAGTAAACAAATAAATAAAGCATAATGATAATAAAAAAAAATAATAATAATGCTGAAAAATACACATACAATAATAATACAAATGATAAAAGAAATAAAAAAAATCAGATAAGAATATTTTGCGTTGAAAGTGAATCATCAGAAGCTGTCTACGCAATCTGCAATGCCCGGAACGGTTATTAATAATGCAGAATATTTTTCTTTTCTTTCGTTTTAAACAAATTCACCGCGTGTTTTGTTAGACGCAAAACCCGGGGCGCTGAATTTTTGATTTATGTGTAAACCCCACCACCCCCACCACACACACACCACAAACACCCCACACACACACAAACACACACACACACAACACACACACACACACACACAACACACACATATTAAATTTTTATATATATATATATATAAAAAATTTTATATATATATATATTATTTGTATGTTTTTCTTCTTTCTATTACTATTAAATTTTTTCCCTTATTGTCTATTTAATGTCATCTATCAGTCTGTTTTTCTATCACTATCTAATAATTTTTCGTCTTTCTTCACCCCTCTGTCTATCTATCTATCTATCTTAAATTTTTCGTTTCTATCCTCTTCTATCTGTCTATCTATTTTCTTCCTATTATCTTCTATCCATCTCTCTCTTCATATATATAGTTGGGGTTTTGTTTTTTTGTGTGTGTTGTGTGTGGTGTGTATTTTTGTTTTTTGGGTGTTGGGTTTGGGTGTGTGTGTTTGGGGGTGTGTAAGTGGTGTGGGGTGGTAGTTTTGAAAAGATCCAAAAGATTGTGACAGAAGATACTATGAGAAAAGCAGGGGGAGACACAGAGAAATAGAACTACACCCCACCCCCACACACACAAACACAAACACACACATATATAATAATTTTTAATTATATATATATATATATATTATAAAAATTTTATAATATATATATATAATATAATAATTTATAATATATATAAAAAAATATATATAAAAATAATATTATATATTAAAATATATATATATTTTATATATATATTATATAAAGAGAGAGAGAGGAGAGAGAGAAAAGAGATGAGAGAGAGAGTGACAGTGACAGAGAAACCTCTCTCTCTCTCCTTTTCCCCTCTTAATTGATTTATATAAAATATATATATATTATATATATATTAGGATATATAAAAAATTTTCTAATATATATATTATTAAATTTTAAATACAAAAAATTTAAAATATATATATATGGATTATTACAACTAAATATATAATATATATTATTAATATATATAATATATATATATATATTAAATATATTACACATATATAAAATAATATTATTAAAATATAATATATATATATATAAAATTTTAATAATATTATAAAAATTTTTAAAATTTATTTTAATAAAATATGGGGCCGCGGTGGCCGAAAGGTTTTTAACGTCGGACTCAAAACTGTAGACGGAATCTAGTTCGAGGGGTTCGAGTCACCGGCCGGCGCGTTGTTTCCCTTGGGGAAGGAACTTCACCCGATTTCCTGCCTAGCCACTGGGTGCCAAGCCAGCTAAGTCAGTGCCGGGTAAATAGGATGGTTTATCGATAAAAAAAAACCGGGGGGGGAAGGAAAGGGGAAACCACCCGCCTCAATTGCTAGAAAAAAAAACATGAAAGCCCATGATTCATGGCCGCGGTGGCGATGGTTAGAAACGCGGACCCAAGACTGTCACGACCCAATCTAAAATTTGAGGGTTTTGAGTCCCGACCCCGCTTTTCCCTTTGGGGAAGGAACTTTACCTTAATTTCCTACCTAGCCCCCGGGTGGCCAACCAGCCCAAGTCATGCTGGTCCCCAAGCCCCGGTAAAATAGAGAAATGATTACTTTAAAAAGGAAAAAAAACCGCATCCCGTGGGAAAGGAACTGGGGACCCCACACGTCCACTCCAAGAGCATCACAACATGAAAAATACAGTAAATTCATGCTGTGACCACGGCGGCTCAGACAGAACCTCCGTTTTAAAAAAGAAGATATACATATATATATTATATATATATAAAATATAATATAATATAATATATAATAATTTCCGGGGGGGAAAGGGGGGAAAGATACTGGCTTGAACAAAAAGTTCCTTTAAGCCTCATTTTCCTGGAAAAATTTATAATTAAAATTTTAAAAAAAATTTCAAAAATATCATATTTCTGTCGTTACGGGTTGGCGCAACACAAAAAAAAAGTTTCCTTTTGAAAATGAAAAAAAGTGGGAAAAAAAAAAGGGGAAAAAGAGACAGAGGGGACGAAAAAAACAAATGGGAAAGGGGAAAAAAGGGGGTTAAACAAAACACCACAACCCCAAAATATAATACAATACATAAAAAATATATTAATATATATATAAAATTTAATAATATATATAATATAAAAAATAAAACATACAACCACACACACACACCACACACAACCACACACACAACACACACCAAAAATAAAAATAACACGAATCAATCCAATGTAGGGTAGGGTTCTCCCCTTTTTTTCAAAATTTGCCCTTTCGTTTTTTGTTCCAGTCTTGCCCCAAATTTTTGTTTTTTGTCACGCCATCTGTCATTGGTCTGGCCCTCTTTTTGTTATCTATTTGGTGTGTGTGTGGGTTTTTGGTATTATTTATTAATATATATATATTATATATAATTAATATATATATATGACATATATTAATATTAAAATAAATATATATAATTATATTTATATAATATATATATAAAATTATATATGTAATTTTAATATATATATATTAATATAATATTATTATTTATTATTAAAAATATAATTTTGTATAATAATAATATATATTTTATATATATATATATTTTTATATTAAAAAAAAAAAATATATTAATATTTATATAATATTAATTATAATTTATATATATAAAATATATAAATAAAATTTTAATATATAATATATAATATTTTTTTGTGTTTTTGTGTGGTGTGTGTGTGGTGTTTTTAATATATATAATATATAATATATATATATATATAAATTATTAATATATATTATATAATACACAATAAAGTACAAAAACACACACCACACACACCACAAACACACACACCACACACACCCCAAAAATATAATAATTAATATATATATTATATAATATTATATAATTATATATATATATTTTTTTTTTGTTTGTGTGTGTGTGGTGGGGGTGTGTTTCAAAAAAAAAAAAAAAAAAAAAAAAAACACCACACACACACACACCCCCACACACAACACACACAAAAAAATAATATATAAATATATATTATATATAAATATATATATTATATATAATTATATTTGTGTGTTGTGGTGGTTTTGTGTGTGTGTGTGTGTGTTTTTAAATTAAATTTAATTAAAAAAAAAAATTTTAAAAAAAAATAAGCAAACACACAACACACACACCAAAACCACCCACACCCCCCCCAATTTAAAAAAAATTAAAAAAAAAAAAATTTTTTTGGGGGGGTTTTGGTGGGGGTTTTTGTTTGGTTTTTTTTTGGTTTTAGAAATTATTTAATATAAATTAATATATTTAAAAATTTTAAATTTTAATAATTGAAAAAAAAAAAAAAAAAAAAAAACACACCAAATTTAATTAAATTATATTTAAAATTTTAAAAAATAATTAATTTAAATTTGGGGGGGTTTTTTTGTTTTTTGGGTGGTGGGCATATAAATAAATTATAATATTTTAAATTTATAAATTTTAAAAAACCACAAATTCCACCCCCCCCAAACCCCCAAACCCAAAAACCAATTAAAAATTTTAAAATTTAAAAATTTTTTTAATTAAAATAAAATAATATTTTGTGGGGTTGGTGGGGGGGGGTTGGGGTTTTGTTTGTTTTGGACAATTGGGGTTTTTGTTTTTAATAAAAATTAAAATTATTAAATTTATATAAAAATTTTAAGGTACACAAAAAAACAAAAACAAAAAACATAATTTATAAATATAATTAAAATTTAATAAAATTTTTAAAATGTGTTTTTTTTTTTGGGTTTTTTTTTGGTTTTTTATTTTTTAATTTAATATTAAAAAATTTTAAAATTATAAATTTTAACCCCAATAATTCCAAACCAACCAAACCAAAAATCCAAACCCCCAAACCAAAAAAAAGTATATATTATTTTTATTTAATTTTAATATAAATATTTTATTTTAAAATGGGGTGGTGTGTGTGTGTTTGGTGTGGGTGGGGGGGGTGTTTGAATAAGTGTGGTAGATATTAATATAAATAAAAAAATTTTTTTTTATATGAAAAACCAAAAAAACCACCAAAACCCCCACACAAACCAACAAACCCCAAAAATTAATTTAATTATTATTTTATTTAATAATTTTTTTTTTGTGGGTTGGGGTTTTTTTTTTTTTTTTTTTGGGTTAAAAATATTAATATTATAATATATTAATATAATTTTAATAAATTTTTAAATTTATTAATTACATACACCAAATTTTGTCCAAAAAAAAAACAAAAAACCCAAACAACCCCCACCCACCCAAATAATTAAATTTTTAAATTTAAAAATTTATTAAAAAATTGTTGGTGGGTTTTTTTTGGTTTTTTGTGTGTTTTATTTGGTTTACCCCCCCAAAACACCCCAAAAAAAAAAAACAACCAAACACAAAAACCAACCCCAAACCACCAAAACACAAAAAAACAACACACCACCCTTATTAAAATTTTTTATAAAAAATTATGTGGGTGGTTTTTTTGGTGTTGGGGGGTTGTGTGGTGGGGGGAAAATTTGCTTCAAGAGGTTAAAAAAGAAAAGGGGAAAATCCCCCCTTTGGGGGACAAGTTTTAAAAAGTGGTAGGACCGTACGAGGAGATCAGTGGCTATACTGGGAGGGACGACCGGGAGGCTACCCCCGGGCCGCCCCAGTGGTAGGAATTTTCAGGAGAGGGAAAGGGGGAAAACCGGCCTTTGGTTTTTAAAACGGGAAAAGGGGGTTGCAGATTTTTTTTTTCCTTTTTTAAAAAAAATTTCCCATTTAAATTATTGTTTTTAAAGAGAATTTAAACTTTAAATTTAATTGTTAAAAAAAAATAGTAAAAAGAGAAACTTTTACTTTATTTTCCCTCAAATTCCTTTTTTTTATTTTTCAGGTTTTTATTTTTTGTTTCCAAAATAATGAATTTTTGGGAGGGATTGTTTTTTCCCCTTTTTCTAATAAACACTTCCATATATTTTTAAAAAAATTTCTTTAATCAAAATTTTCCCCATATTTTGGGGACATTTTCCCATTCCCCTTCCCTTGTCCCTTTCCTCCTTTAAAACTTATGGAATAATTTGGAAATTTTCTCACGGGGGGGGGGGAAAGAGAAAAATGGGGGGGAGAGGTTAAAAGCCTCGTGGGAAAAGGGGGGGCGAAGGGGGGGGAGATTTTTTTAGGGAAAGGAAAAGGACGAAACCCCAATTTTGTTTTTTAAAAAAAGAAACAAAGGGATAGAGAGAAGGAAGAAAAGAGAAAAAAAAAAAAAAAAAATTTTATTTAAGAAAAAAAAAAAAAAAAAAAAATTTTTTTTTTTTTAAAGTTCTTTTAAAATTTAGTAAAATTTTGGGGCTTTGAGAGCAAGAAAGATATACCCCTTAAAGGTTTTCCCCGGGATAAAAAAGAAAAAGGGGGAAAGGTTTTTGGAGGAGAGTTAGTGGAGGGAACGTTTTTTAAAAGAGGGTTTTCCCAAAAAAATTTTTTTTTTTGGGGGATAAAAAGGGATTTTAGTTTTAAAAAAAAGGGGGGGAAAAAAAAAAAAAAAAAAAAAAAAAAAAAAAAAAAAAAAAAAAAAAAAAAAAAAAAAAAAAAAAAAAAAAAAAAAAAAAAAAAAAAAAAAAAAAAAAAAAAAAAAAAAAAAAAAAAAAAAAAAAAAAAAAAAAAAAAAAAAAAAAAAAAAAAAAAAAAAAAAAAAAAAAAAAGGACAGGAGGGAAAAGAGGGGAGGGTAAGGAAACCCAAATTTTTAAAAAAAAAAAAAAGAGAAAGAGGGAAAAGAAAAAAAAAAGAGAAAGAGAAGTACCCCAAAGAGCCCCCCCCCCCCCCCCCAAAAAAAAAAAAAAAAAAAAAAAGGGGGGGGGGGGGGGGGGGGGGGGGGGGGGGGGGGGGGGGGGGGGGGGGGGGGGGGGGGAGAAAAAAAAAAAAAAAAAAAAAAAAAAAAAAAAAAAAAAAAAAAAAAAAAGGGGGGGGGGGGGGGGGGGGGGGGGGGGGGGGGACATATCTATTCTTGTATCTCCGTTGTGGAAAATACTCTGTAATTTAATGCCAGTGGTATTGCCATAATATTTTCCCCTCTTTTCTATCACTACAATGCAATTCTCTCCATACCTCATTTTCCTCATTTCCTTTTCCTCTTTCACATTCATTCTTCGGCTTTCCTATCCTCATCTTTTTCGTTCACATCCTTTCCTTCCTTATACCCTTATCATCCGTGTGTCATTCATTCTCCTTTTCTCCTCTCTTTCAAAACCTTATCGGCCATTCACTTCCGAAAGCGGTTGCGAGTTGCAGTCGTGTTTTTGTTAAGGGGAGAGAGAAGGGGAAGGGAGAGGGAGAGGGAGGAGGGAGGAAGATGGATATGGAGAGGGAAAGGGAGGGGAGTGGAGAAAGGGGGAGGAAGAGGAAGAGGGAGAGGGAGAGGGAGAGGGGAATGGAGAGGGGAGACAGAGCAGATATGGTGAAGGGAAGAGAGAGAGAGAGAGAGAGAGAGAGAGAGGAGAGAGAGAGAGAGAGAGAGAGAGAGAGAGAGAGAGAGAGAGAGAGAGAGAGAGTGGGGAGGGAGAGGGAGAGGGAGAGGGAAAGGGGAAACGAAAGCAGATGTGGGGAGGGAGAGAGAGGTAGATTGGGAGATGGGAGAGGAGTGATGGTGGAGGGAGAGGGTGTGGGAGTAAGGGAGAGTGGGGGTACTGGAGGAGACGAGGACGAGGAGAGGATATCACTCTCGATTTTTTTCTACATGAAAGAGAAGTCAAGAGAAAGATAGAAGAGGAGAGATAGTAGGAAGGGAGACAAGATACAGAGTGGTTCAAAGAGATAAATAGATAGAGATAGATAGATAGATAGAGAGAGAGAGAGAGAGAGACAGAGAGAGAGAGAGAGAGATAAGGACATAAAGAGAGAGAGAGAGATAGAGAGAGAGAGAGAGGAGAGCCTCGATTTTCCTCTACAAGAGACCCTGTTACCTCCTCAAGTTGGCGTTTCATGGCATCATGCAGTGTCCATGACCCAGAAATCCTCGTTTGCTTGAACCCCGGCCAGTGCCTGCCGTTGGTATTATCTCTTGGTTTCCTTGTTATTATTTTCCTCTTTTCTATATCTTCTCCTTTTCTTGCTAATCTTCTTTGCCTGCACCATTTTCTTATTTGGTTTTATGCTTTGTTGTTGTTGTTTTGTGATTCATTTATATATTTATTTATTTATTACTATTTTTTTTTATGTTTTATCTTATCCTGTTTTTTTTTCTCTCTCTCGTTTTTGCTGTGATTTTTTTTTTTTTATCTTTTATTTTATTTATTTTTTGTTCTTATTTCGTAATTTTTTTCTTCTTCTTCTTTCTTTGTCTTCCTCTTTTGTATTTCCTGACCCGAGTCGCTAATATTTTCTTCTTTGTGTCACTTGGATTTTCTTTACAATCATTTCCTTTCTCCTATTTTATCATTTTCTTTCATTCCATCTTTTTCGTTGTCGTTGTTTTCTTCGTTATTCATTTTTTTTTTTTATTTCTCCATTTCCTTTTTCCATTCACGAGGTCTCTGTTTCTTGTCCATTTCTTTGTTGTTATTATTTATCTTTATCATTATCATTATTTTTATTATTGTTATATCACCATTTGTTATTTCATTCATTTGCATATTTATTTTGGTATCAACGAGGCCTCTTGTTAGTATTATCATCTATTTTTAGAATAATTTATTTTCTTTCTTTTCATTTGCTATTTTTACAAATTCTTTTTATCATCATTTTCTCTTTTTCCCTTATTATATTCTTTTTCTGTGTCTTTAGTATCTTCTATGTCATAATTTTCTCTCCACTCCCCTAATCTCTATATATTATCATTAGCACTTTCTTTATCGCCTGTTTCATCATTTCTATCGTATTTATATCACCATTTTGTATCTTATCCCCTCTTTCCATATTTTGCCTCGAATCAGTTATTCTCATTATCATATATTTTTTTCTATTTCATCTTTTCTTTCTACAATTCCCTACAAATATTATTTTCTCTGTCTCTTCGCCTATTAATCATCTCACATCCCCCAAAGTACATTGTCATCTGTGTATCCTTATCATTTTCTTTATCTTTTTCTCCTTTCCCATCCTCTGTCTCCTGCTTCCATAGTCCTCTGTGGATCATCATCACTTCTTTATCATCCTTTATCTCTTATTCCATTCTTCGTCTCCTTTTGCCATAGTCCTCTACGTGTCCTTATCATTTTCCTTTATTAGCAGTTTCTCCTTCTTTCTTTTCCAGCATGTTATCGTTATCTTCTTTATCATATATTCCCCCTTCTCTAACAATCTTTTTCGCACGTATTGTCATTATAATTATCTTTATTTTCGATTTCCTCTCCCTTCCCATTCTTTTTCCCGTCTTTATTATTATCTTCATCATGTATTTCCTCCTCCTCCTCATTCTTTTTATCACGTATTATCACCATCTTCTTTAATAACCATTTTCTCTTTTTCGGCATTCTTCGTTCCCAACAAATTATTATCATCTATATTATCCATTTTCTCTTGTTTCCCCATTCTGTGTTTCCCACGAATTATCATCATCATCTTCATCGTGTATTCCCTCCCACCCTCATTTCCCCACGTACCATCACTATCTTCTTCATCATCTATTTTCTCCCTTTTTCCCTCATTTTTTCGTTTCCTTCTCCCATTTCAGACGAGGCCCGCGGACGCAGTGAGATGGCGTGATGCATCGCCGATCGCCGGTGACAGAGCGTGGGAAATGTGACACATCGGGGGATTGATGTGACAGGAAATGAGGGGGAGGGAGGTGGGGGGAGGGAGTGAGGGAGGGAGGGAGGAGGAGGAGGAGGAGGAGATGAGGGGAGGGAAGAGGAGGAGGGAGATGAGGGGAGGGAGGAGGAGGAGGAGGGAGATAGGGGTAGGGAGAAGAGGAGGGAGATGAGGGGAGGGAGGAGGAAGAGGGGAAGGAGGGGAGGGAGGAGGGAGGAGGAGGAGGAAGAGGAGGGAGAAGAGGAGGGGAGGGGCAGAGGAGGGAGGAGGTGAGGAGGCGAGGAAGAGGAAGGAAGAAGAGAGGAAGGAGGAGGACGGGCGAGGTGGAGAGGAGAAGAATGGGAAAAGGAGGAGTGCAATTAAGGACAGT
>NC_051425.1:25798938-25801438 GCF_015228065.2 Penaeus monodon | reverse complement strand
ATATATATAAATATAGATAGGTAGGTAGATATATAGATAGATAGATAGATATAAATTTATATGTATATATATACATATACATACACACACACACACACACACACACACACACACACACACACACACACACACACACACACATATATATATATATATATATATATATATATATATATATATATATACACACATATATATACATATAGTGGGCCGCGGTGGCCGAATGGTTAGAGCATCGGACTCATGACTGTCACGACGGCAATCTGAGTTCGAGGGTTCGAGTCACCGGCCGGCGCGTTGTTTCCCTTGGCAAGGAACTTCACCTCGATTGCCTGCCTAGCCACTGGGTGGCCAAGCCAGCTCAAGTCAGTGCCGGGTAAATAGAGATGGTGACTCGATAAAAACACCGGGCGGAAGGCAATGGCAAACCACGCTCTAAATTGCTAAGAAAAAATCATGGAAGCCCATGATCGTCAAGGCCGCGGTGGCCGAATGGTTAGAGCATCGGACTCATGACTGTCACGACGGCAATCTGAGTTCGAGGGTTCGAGTCAGCGACCGCCGCGTTGTTCCCTTGGGCAAGGAACTTCACCTTGATTGCCTACTAGCCACTGGGTGGCCAAGCCAGCCCAAGTCAAAGTGCTGGTTCCAAGCCCGGATAAATAGAGAGAATGATTACCTAAAAGGTACCACCGGCACTCTCCGTGGAAAGGAGCTGGGGACCCTACCACGTACTCACTCCAAGAGCATCACAACATGAAAACTACAATTAAGTATCATGCTGTGACCACGGCGGCTCAGACATGAACCTACCGTTAAAAGAAGATATATACATATATATATATATACATATATATATATATAATATATATATATATATATATATATATATAGAGAGAGAGAGAGAGAGAGAGAGAGAGAGAGAGGAGAAAGAGAGAGGAGAAAGAGAGGGGGGGTGAGGAGGAGAAAGAATGAGAAAGAAAGATATAGGGACATGTTTATATCTATTTATCTCTCTCACTCTCTCTCTATCTATCTATCTATCTATATATATATAGAGATGGATAAAGGTGTATATATATATATATATATATATATATATATATATATATATATATATATATAAAGAGAGAGAGAGATTTGAAGACAGGGAAAGAGAGAGCGAGAGACATTACCCTTATCTTCCTTCGCCATACGGACTATAAATAAACAAAATGACTCTGCCTCCCCCCTCCCCCCACCCCCCACCCACCTACAACCACCACACCCATCTATCATCAATACAGAATCCGGCAAAGTAATGATGATCTCGCTCTTGAATGTCTTCATCTTGTTAGGGAAGCATCTCGGCCTCAAAACGTGACGCTAATAATGGACGAGTGACTTCCACGCCCCCTTCTGGCTCCTCCTTCTGTCGATTCTTGTCCCTTCCCCTTTTCGCTACAAGTCCCTCTTTTTTTCGTTTAAGTTCACTCCCTTTATCGTCTAAGACCCACTTTTTTAGAAAAGTTTCTCTCTTTTCGTCTAAGATCCTCCCTTTTTGCTCTAAAGTCCCCTGTTCGACTCTAAGTCTCGCTTTTCGCTCAATCTTTCTCTCTCCTTTTCGCTCTAAGTCCTCTCTTTTCGCTCTAAGTCCCTCTCCTTTTCGCTCTAAGTCCCTCTCCTTTTACTCTAAGTCTCCTCCCTTTTTTGCTCTAAGTCCCTTTCCTTTTCGCTCTAAGTCCCTCTCCTTTTCGCTCTAAGTCTCTCCCGTTTTTGCTCTAAGTCTCTCCCCTTTTTTGCTCTAAGTCCCTCTCCTTTTGGCTCTAAGTCTCCTCCCCTTTTCGCTCTAAGTCCCTCTCCTTTTCGCTCTAAGTCCCTTCCCTTTTTCGCTCTAAGTCCCTTCCTTCTTTCTTGGTTCCTGTTCTCTCCTTTCTCGATCCGTTTTTCCCTCCTCTCTCGGTCACCCTTCCTTCCTTTCTCTTAAGTCCTTTCTCGCTCCTAGTCTCCTCCTCTTTCTCTCTCCCAGTTTCTTCTTGTCTCGCTCCCAGTTCCCTCCTCTTTTTCACTCCCGGCCCCCTCCTTTCTTGCTCTCAGTCATCACCTCTCTCGGTTTTTACTCCTTTTCTCGTTCTAAGTCCCCGTCTTTCTTGCTTTCAATACCTTCCGCTCTCCTTTTCTCCCTTCTCCCTCGTTCTTTGCCTCCTCCTCTCTCGCTTCTGGTTCTTTTCTCTCTACTTCTCGCTCGCAGTCCCCTCCTCTCTCTGTCCCAGTTCCTTCCTTTATCGTTTCCCTGTTCTCTCTTTTCTCGTTCTAACTCACTCCCCTTCCCTCTTTCTCAGTTCCTTCAACACTCTTTCTCAGTTCCTTCCTTTCTCGCTCCCTGTCCCCTATTTCCTCTTCCAACTGTACTCCCCCTCCCTCGTTCCCAGTCCCCTCCGCTCATATTTCTCTGAGTGACGTAAAATACCGGATATATATCAAGTATCGCTTGGTATTGAGGCCGTCTCCTGGCTATGCA
>NC_051425.1:25788938-25793938 GCF_015228065.2 Penaeus monodon | reverse complement strand
GTTGTTCCTTCTTCCAATATTGTCCTCATTCCTGTTTTCTCTCTCTTCTTCTCTTCTCTTTCTTGCTCGTTTTCTTGTTTCTTATGTTCGTTGGTTGGTTGTGATGTTCTCTGTTTTCTGTATTTATTTTTTTTTCTTTTTTCTTTTTGCACTTTGTCTTTCTATTTTCCTAGGTAGACAGAAATATACAGATAGATTGATAAATAGATAAATCGATAGATATATAGACGAATAGATAGATATATAGATAGATAGATAGACAGACAGACAGACAGATAAATAGATAGATAGATAGATAGATAGATAGAGATACATACATACATACATACATACATACATAGAGAGAGAGAGAGAGAGAGAGAGAGAGAGAGAGAGAGAGAGAGAGAGAGAGAGAGAGAGAGAGAATGTGAAAAAAAAACGAAAGACAGAGAAAGAGAGAGACGAAAGAAGAAGCAAGATGAAAACAGATACAGACTGGGAGAGAAAGAGAGGAAGAAACAGAGATCAGTGATAAAAGGGATATGCCTTATACATAACAGCTTCGCCGATGATAACACACATTCGATTCACCGAAGATGGAAGAGATAAAACAAGATATAGAGGAGGTGGAGAGAAGAAAAGAAAAAAGAGAAAGAGAGAGACAGAGAGACAGAGAGAGGTTGAGGGAGGAAGGGAGAGAGGAAGAGAGATAAATAGATAGAAAGAAAGAGAGAGAGAGAGAGAGTGAGTGAGTGAGGGAGACACACACACACACACACACACACACACACACACAGAAAGAGAGAGAGAGAGAGAGAGAGAGAGAGAGAGAGAGAGAGAGAGAGAGAGAGAGAGAGAGAGAGAGAGAGAGAGAGAGAGAGAGAGAAAGAGAGAGAGAGAGGCAGACAGACAGACAGACAGACAGACAGACAGACAGACAGACAGACAGACAGACAGGCAGACAGACAGACAGAGAAGAGATAAATTAAAAACAATCTACCTAGAATGAAAATAAAACAAAATATAAAAACAAAGAAAAGAAGCAGAAGAAGAAATAAGTAACAGAAGAAGAGAGAAGAGAGAAAGGAGTAAAGAAAGAGAGGAAGAGGAAGAAGCCTCGGGTACGTGTTTCCTAATGCCGAGATTCCTGGAATTTTGCTCTGGGACGTAAGATAAATTTCCACGATTAAGAATGCCAAATGTCTGGCTTAGAAGGTTAGATCCATTCACGCCAAGCCACATGCCTCTCTGCTGTCTAGAATATTATTCTTTAAGGGTCGTGTCTAGAAATAATGAAGGTACAAGTGATATAAGAATATATTACTTTTTTTCCAGAGTAGATTTTTTTTAGGCACGTAACTCCCTTTTAACCATGTTGTGGTGCCAGCTCGTCAATTTATGAAGCACTATGTACGTAACCCCTTTCATTCTTATCATATAGCTAAGTCACTTTTCTGAATTACGAGAATAGTAATTCCTTTTTTACTATTATAAAACTAGCTTACCTTTTCTAAACTAATGGGCGCGTAACCCTTCTTCTTCCTTGACGTAAAATTAGTTAACTTTTTTGAAAGCACCGGACACGTAACCTCCCTTTACGCATGAGAGAAAATTAGCCAAACTTTTTAAAATTACTAGACGCGTAATCTCTTTAACCCACAAATAATTATCCTAAAACTATCCTACCTTTTCTAAACCATTAGTTACGTACCCTTCTCGTCGTCACCAGTGAAGATTACAAAACGAACGCGCCTTTTTCTTAAAATTACTAGGCACGTAACCCCCACCTCCAACTCACGCATAATATAAATCTAGATCACATTCCCTCTACTTATTAATTAGAAAATCCCCCTTTCCCCTCTTCACCTATCGATTCTATCTCATGTCTAAATCATTTCTAAACGTGAAACGAGTTGAGTTCATCCTAAAGCAGATGGATAACTAAACGCACGTCAGAGTCATCCGGGTACTGCTGCCTTAGCGCGTTCACAAAGAGAACAGATGTGCTATTTATGGAATTTCTGAAATACGCGATTATTCCCTCATGATTAAGTGGAAAGGGGGGATTACATGCATAAGATTTACGTGGCTATAGAGGTAATTAAATGACTAAATTAATAGAGCCAATTGATTATGTCATTGATAGGTAATCAACTGACAATTTATGCTGATATAAATGCAGTGAATCATGTGACTCATTGGCAGTAAATAACTGATTGATGTTAAAATCTCTGGCATATGATGAATTATTCAGCTGATTAGTAAATTAGTCAAATTACTGAATCAGTGAATAGATATCAGTAGGAATGATCAAGTAAAGCATCCTATTACCACGATCGAAATGGATAAAGTCTACAAAATGACAGGGTTAAAAGACAGCACATAAATTCTTCAAATGATTAAGTAAACAATCAGCCGAATTAATAAAAAAAAATATATCAAATACAACCTAGCCTCTAATCAGCCCACTTCTCGTCCTGCACAGGCAAACCTCCAAAGCTGATTGCAATTACGTCAAGTTGCAAGCCAGAGCAAAAACGAGCACGAACTTTCCGTATGGGAGACTTGCTTTGAGTGACAAGGGTCTGCGAAGGCTGGTGGCAACTTACGTGAACAGAGTCGGGAATAGTTGTAAACCCTCTGGAACAGTTCCTGCTGTGGTGTCATTGTGGGGATGGCTGTATAGTTCAAAGGGTCTTCTAAAGACTGTTGAGTTCGTTATATAGTTTTGAAGGGGGCCTCGCATGGTGACTCTTATGTGATAGGATCCTTCCGATATAAATAAAACATAAAATGATAGATAATAACAAGTGTATTATATTGTCCTTAAACTAAAAGAACAAAAACACATAATTGTTTAATTGTGACCAAGAAAGATGACGAGAACTGATAAGAACTGATTTTAAAAAATAGTAAATATGACAGTAATAGACAAGAACTGTAATGGATAATTTACATAACCCCTATACACAGTCACTAATGGATAATATACCTTACCTCTGAAAATTGGAATCATGATACGAACAGAGGCCTTACCTGTAATTGCAATTAGCGACAAATAATTATTTTCAGTAAACACGAGAACTACAAACAGGGGCTATGTTTGTGTATTTGTGCCTGCAAACACAAATAAACAGGTGGAAGCCGTACCTGCGTAGTGATTACCAAACATGAATCGACAACAGGACTTGCAGAGTGATTGGAAATTTGATTAAACAAGATGCCTGACCTATGCGGTAAGCAGACAAGAATATACAACAGTAAGTCTTATCTATTGAAGAAGTATTAACAACCTTCTATCTATCTTCCTCTCCTCTCTCTGTCTCTCTCTGTCTCTCTCTTCTCTCTCTCCTCTCCTCTCCTCTCCTCTCCTCTCCTCTCTCTCTCTCTCTCTCTATCTCTCTCTCTCTCTTTCTCTCTCTCTCTCTCTCTCTCTCTCTCTCTCTCTCTCTCTCTCTCTCTCTCTACCAACCTCTATCTCTGGAGTAATCACCTATGGGGTAATTAGCAGACAAGGCCTTACCTGTGTAATTGTTGAGCGGCTTGGCCTTTCGGGCGAGGCACAGGTGAGAAGCTCTGGTACTCCCTCCACTTCACTCATGGCTGACGGAGGCCAGGGTCACAAGGAGGGGTCAACCGAGGTCACAAGAGGCCGACGGAAGGACCAGGTTGCTGAGTCCAAACGCGCGAAGGGAATCGAAGAGTGGTGACGTTATAAAGAAATTAATAATAATAAAAAAAATGTAAGAAGAAGTAAGATAAAGAGGAAGAAGAAGGAAAGGAATTGGAGGAGGGATTTGGAAGGAGATAGATGGGTTGAAGGAATTGTCAGGAGAGTTTGTTGGGAAGTGAATTTATACTTTGATGGAAACTGGGGTTGACAGTTCGACGAAGAAGAAAGGAAAATGGAAAAATAATTCCTTTCTGTTTCTTGGAAGGATTTTATTATTTATTATTTTTTAGAAATAATAGAGGACGGACACGACAAATAATAATAGGTGATAGACAGATGTGATAGAGATATAGACAATAAATAAAGGAACACAAAAGGCCTCAGTCTTGCACAGACGAGCTAACAAAGGAGCTCGACTTAGGACAAGGCGTGCGGGCGCGCGGGCGGCCTTCCTCGCAGATTATCAGTCCTCAGTTCCCATCGCAAAGTCGCCTTCACAACAGATTTGTCACTCTTTTATGTATAATTATTCTGTATTTTCCGCATGTTTTTTTTTTCTTCTTCTCTTCCACTCTTATTTTCTATTAATATTTCCTAAATCTTATCTCTTTGTCACCACACAAAGGACTGTCATTTCTTTTGTTCATCTCACAGAGCTCTTAGCTGGAGGCTCGCTCATGGCGGCGTCTTTCCCGTGTATATATCACTGCAAAAAAAATAATAAATCAAATATTAGATTACACTTGATTAAAGACAAAAAAAAAAATACCGCAATGATGAATAATACTTTATAAGAGGAGCAAGTGGAACGGAGTAGCGGAATTCTCTGGTCTTTCTGAGTGAGGCGCCTGGGCTTCGTTTCGCGAGCCTCGGGTTTTACAAGCTGGCGGGAACATTCATCACAGGTGAGCTTTAAGTCTTATGCAAGGGATATCAGACGCTATATGCGAATATGTGTGTGTGTATATATATACATATATATATATATAAATATATATATATATATATATATATATATATAAATATATATATATATATATATATATATATATATATAAATATATATATATATATATATATATATAATATACATATATATATATATGTGTGGTGTGTGTGTGTGGTGTGTGTTACACACTCCACACACACACACACACACACACACACAAACACACAACACACGCAAGCGACACATCACACACACACACACACACACGCACGCACCACACACACACACACACACACACACACACACACACACACACACACACACACACAAATATATATATATCTTTATATAATATAATATACATAACATAATATCATATATTATAATATATATACTATA
>NC_051425.1:25776438-25778938 GCF_015228065.2 Penaeus monodon | reverse complement strand
AAGATGATGAGAGAGAGAGAGAGAGAGAGAGAGAGAGAGAGAGAGAGAGAGAGAGAGGGAGAAAAGAGAGAGAGAGAGACAGGCGAAGACAGACAAACAGGCAGCAGACAGGCAGACAGATAAAGAGGGATAGATAGACAGAGAGAAATACAGACAGACAGAGACATAAACATTCAGCACACAGACAGATGGAGCGAGCAAGAGAGAGAGAGAGAGAGAGAGAGAGAGAGAGAGAGAGAGAGAGAGAGAGAGAGAGAGAGAGAGAGAGAGAGAGAGAGAGAGAAAGCTTGTATATCGGTTTGTTTAAGTGAATGTGCAACTTGATTGCGTTTCTCCATGTGTACATAAATGAATGTATGTGTGTGCGTATTACCTAATGTTTACGACCTAACTTATTTATCTAAAAATATTTAAAATGAAAGGAAACATATAGAAAAAATCTAAAATGATAAAATACATGACTTTCGCTTTATTAAGCAATACAAAAATATATATTTAAGTAAGATAAGATGCAATCATACAGGTATTTAATAATACCTATTTAAGTAATATTAATGCAATAATTCCGTATAAGAAATAACATGATAGGAAGCTAACGAATACCATATAGAAATACCTATGTAAGTAATCCACTAACACACAAGTAATGCTTATATAAGTAAGCTTATATAAGTAATCTAAAAGTACAAACATATAAGTAGTACTAAACTGAGATATCCATATAAGTAACCAGTAACACATAAGTAATACTCATAAAATAATGTAAATAATCCGGAGTTACTTGCATAAGAAATACACACCTGTAATAATACCTATGTAATATTTACATAAGGAATATTAATATAATAATGCTGATGTAATTTAGTAATACTTGTATGTGTGATACTCATATAATTATTGCTATGTAAGTAATCTAGAAATACTTACACAAGTAATATTCAAATAGCAATGCTCATATAAGAAATTTTCAAATAGAGATGCTCATATAAGTAATATTGAAATAGTAATGCTTATATAAGTAATATTCAAATGACTATGATCATGTAAGTGATATCATATAAATAAAATTCAAAACACATATAAATATAAATATAAATAAAATTCAAAGTAAGGTTCAATTAATAATCCTCATGTAAGTAATATTCAAATAATAAAGCTTATGTAAGTAATATTATAATAACAACGCTCATATAAGTAAGGTTCAAATAATAATCTCCTATAAATAATATCAAAATAGCAATACTCAAATAAGTAATATCAAAATAGCAATGCTCATATAAGTAATATCAAAATAGCAATGCTCATATAAGTAATATCAAAATAGCAATATTCATGAAAGAGGAATGCAATACCACATTGATATTTAGCAATATTCATATAAGTAATATTCACATAACAAAGTAAACCCGTGTAAGTAAGCGTGCCAAGCGGGTTATGATTAATATGCGCGATTAATAGGACGAAGATCAATAAGGTGAGGATGGGGGATAGGAGAAGGGGATTAGTCGGGAATTATCGGAAAGGGGAAGAGAGGTAGGGAGGGATAAACGTGGGGGATGGAGAGAGAGACGAATGAGGGATGGAAGAGCGATGGATTGTTGGAGAGGGGAAGAGAGGTAGGGAGGGATGAATGGAGGAGATAGAGAGAGAGACGAAAGAGGGATGGAAGAGCGATGGATTGTTGAAAAGGGGAAGAGAGGTAGGAGGGATGAATGGAGGAGATAGAGAGAGAGAAAGGACAGAGATGGAAAAAGAGGCATTATTGGAGAAGGGAGGATAGGGAGGGAGGGATAAATGAAGGAGTTTTGGGAGAAAAAAACGAATAAGGTATGGGGAAACGACGGATTATGGAAAATGGGAAGAGAGATGGTAGGGATAAATGACAGAGATGAACAGAGAGACAAAGGAGAGACGAATTGTGGGAAAGCAGCATCTAAGATAAACAAAAAAATGAAGAAAGAGAATTAAAGGCCAATGAAAATATGTAAAGACGGATGAATAGGGAAGGAGAGAAAAGAGAAAATGGAGGTGGAAAGGAGACGAGTTATAGGAAAGAGGAAAAAAGGTAAGGAGGATAAATGGAAGGGGATAGAGAACAGAAGAAATGTAAGGGCAAATAACATAAAAAGAGAGAGAGAAAGCAAGAATGAGAAAAAATGGAAGCAGACGGAGACAGAGAGGTAAAGCAGGATAAAGGATGGAGATGGAGAGAAAGGACTAAATGTAGAATAGATAAAATTCGGATAAAAAGGGGAGAAAAGAGAGAAAATAAAGAGAAAGAAAGGATGCAAAAGTAAGGGAAAATAAATGAAAGCTGATGAAGAGCGGCGCAAATAGATAGAGAGAGAGAGAGATAGAGAGAGAGAGAGAGAGAGAGAGAGAGAGAGAGAGAGAGAGAGAGAGAGAGAGAGAGAGAGAGAGAGAGAGAGAGAAGAGAGAGAGAGAGAGAGAGAGAGGAGTGAGAGAGGAAAAGAGAGAGAGAGGAGAGAGAGAGAGAAGA
>NC_051425.1:25772775-25776338 GCF_015228065.2 Penaeus monodon | reverse complement strand
TTTTGGATTAATTTGAAATCCATCGTAAGCTTCTTAGGTTTTGCAAATCTCGTGAAATCAAAAGGCAAGATTTCTCTTGAAGAAATCTTGGATCGTTTGAGTAAAGGTTGAACTCGTAAAGACAACGGATTAATCATTAATGTATGTATATATTAGTATATATATATATATATAATGTATATATATACTTCTATATTATTATATATATTTTTTTTTTTTTTTTTTTTTTTATTTTTTTTTTTTTTTTTTATTTATCAGGAATTATTAATATCGTCTAGCTATGATCCTTATCATTACGCCTCCACTATTACGTCATTATCGTCATCATCTTCATCATGTTCACATCATAATCTATCCATATCATTGCCGTTGTCATCGTTATCTCTCATTCTATACTTATTATGTTCAGGCATCACCATATCATCTCCTACTTATCATTCAACACATTGCATTTCCACCATCCTCATCCTCATCTTCATTATCATATCATCTCATCATCATTCGTCATCATCATCATATCATGCTCCATCTTCCTCGTATTTTTGACCTTTATCAACAGCTTATAATCGAAGGAACAAAATGGGTTATAAAAGCAATTAAGCGGATGAGATTTTCGCGGACAGTGTACTTATTGTCAGTTATACGTAGCGCATACATAGTCCGTATTATATCAGCATAATATTAGTAATTCATAACAGCCCAATAAGTCATTACGTTATTTGTAGCTTAATTGTACAGTTAGTTATAGTTATGTATATAAATTACACATAATAGTTGGTACAGCTATAGTCGTGTAAGATATAGCATATATATAACATATATACATAATACATACAACATATTATATATATATATATATATATATATATATTATATATTATATTATATTTATTATATATATGTATCACATTAGTATTAATCTATTCATTATGTTAGTAAGTATGCATAGTCACTAGACAACAATGTATAGTTGGATATAGATATAATCTACATATGCAATATACACGGGCAGTATAGTATCCGTACTACCAGCTGCATTCCAATTTCAGAACAAGTCAACATATATGCTCATACTATTCAGTCACATTACCTTATGTCCCTCATTACTATATTTAGTACCAGATGTTATATTCACTTTATTCACACAATTTCAGTATGCCCTCTCATACTTAATTCAGCCCAGTCAGCCACATCACTCATACTATATTCAGCAGTCATATGTCCACTCTCCGCTATTCGGTCTATCCCCGTTTGTGAAATTATAAATTTATTGGGCGAAAAAACCCCTGGCTCTTAAGGGAAGCTGAGGACCTCCTTCACATGCTCTATATTCTTACCAAAAAAAAAAAAAAGAAAGGAGAGAGAGAGAAAAAAAGACCTAATCTTTGGAGCCTCTTTTCGTTCCTGTGGAGAAAAAAAAGGGAGGGGGGAGGGGGTGAGATAATTCACATATAGATGAAAATGCAGATATTCACCCATTTTAGAATTTAGGTATGTATTTTACTTCGTGACGCATTTCGGGGTGTGTGTGGTCGTATAAAAAAACAGAGAGAGAGAGAGAGAAGAAGAGAGAGAGAGAGAGAAGAGACGAGAGAGAGAAGAGAAGAGAGGAGGATGACGAGAAGAGAGAGAGAAGAGAAAGAGACGAGGAGGGGGTATGCGCTTGGGATTTTTTTTTTTTTGTGTGTGTGGGGGGTCGGTATTGGTATATGGTGAAAATTATTCTATGCTTTGTGTTTATGTTGGAGAAAAATGTTTCCTGGTAATTCGTCAATGCTTTTGAAATCGCTTGATTCATTATACTTATATGCTAACGATTTAATGCATCAAGAATCACCAACATATCAACATCATGTATTTATCCCACGATGTCATTGAAATTAATCGTTATCCTATTTATCATTATTACTTATTATTCTCCTATTTTACCCTAATATCCACCATCTTTATTTCTGTTCCTCCTATTTTATGGCTGCTCTCCTTCGCTTTCGTCTTGTTGTGTTCTACTCATGTCCTCTTTTGTGTTTTGTCTTGATGTTCCCCCAATTCTTCCCTTTTCCCTTCTCCTCTTCCATTTTCATCTGCCTCCCCTTTACCACTTTCCTCCACCCCGTCTCCTCTATTACTTTCTTCGGTCTTCAGGCCCCTTCCCCCTTCCCCTCACCCTCTTTGCCTTTCGCTACTCCCTCCTTGCTTTTCTCCCCTTCCTCTTCCCCTCTCCCCTCATCCTCTTGGCTCTCTCTCTTCCCTTCCATCCCCCTCCTTACCTCTCCATTCCATACCTTCCCTCCCACTCTCCCCTCTCCCCTCCACCTTCCATTCCCCTTTCCCTTCGCTTGATGTTCCTCCTCTCACGCCCCCCCCCTTCCCCTGTTTTCCCCTCTTCGTCTCTCCACCTTCCTTCCATCTCT
Organism: Penaeus monodon; assembly: GCF_015228065.2. Lineage (NCBI taxonomy): Eukaryota > Metazoa > Arthropoda > Malacostraca > Decapoda > Penaeidae > Penaeus > Penaeus monodon. Next base: position 25,773,927 of record NC_051425.1, on the reverse strand, counting down.
CATACACTTTTATTACCCTCCTCCCTCTCCCCTTTCATATCCACTCCTTACCACCCCACATTACCCCTCCGTCCCCACCCCTCCACCATCCCTCGTCTCTCATATTCACCCCCCCCCCAACAGCCCTCCCTCTCCCATAATCCCATGCTATTCCCTCCCTTCCACCCCCCCCTCTCCCATACTCCCATTCTATTCCCTCCCCCTCCCACCCCCTCCCTCTCCCATGCTATCTCCCTCCCCTCCACCCCCTCCCTCTCCCATAACCCCCAACTATACTGCTCTGCATCTTCGCTAATCCCACCACCCCCACCCCAACCTTCCCACACCACCCCCGTATGGAAGATATTGAATATTCCCGCCCACCCTTTCGCTTCCACTTGAGGCGAGGAAGCGAGAATTCAAAACAGTCAAAAGTTACGAGAATAGGATGAGGGGCAAGAGGAGGAGGAGGAGGAGGGGAGGAGGAGGAGAGGAGGAGAGGAGGGGAGGAAGAGCGAGGAGCAGGAGAATGAGAGGACAGAAAAGAAAGGATGAGGCAGGAGGATGTGGAGGAGAGAGAAGAGGAAGAGGTAGAGAGGGAGGAGAAGGGAAGAGAAGATATGGGAGATGGAAAATGTGAGGATTGCTAAAGAGGATGAGGAAATGAAAACTGAGACAGTATAAAGGAGAGGAAAGATGATGGTGTGAGGAGGGAGTAAAGGAGGAGACGAAGGAGAGGAGGAGAAGGAGAAGGGAGGAAATAATAGAAGAGGAAAGAAAAGGGGAAAGAGGTAAGAGGGAGCAGAGGGGAAGAGAAGAGGAGAATAGGAAAGGCAGGCTAAGAAGGAGGGAAGGGAGCGAGGAAAAGAGAGGGAGAGAAGGAGTAAAGAGGAGTGGAGAACAGAGAGAAGAAGGAAGTAACAGGAGGAGGATTGGAGAGAGAAATAGGAAAAGGAGGCTAAGAGAAGGAGGTGGAAAAGGAAAAGGGAAGGAAGCAGGAGGAGGGAGGAGAGAGAAGCAGATGGAGGAGGAGAGAAGGAAGAAGTAGTAGAGGAGAGGAAGAAGAAAAGAAAATAATAGAGAAAGAAAGAGAAGAGGAGGAGCAGAAAGAAAAAATAAAGAAGAAAAAGAAGGGAGCGCGAAAGATAAAGCGCGCGTAGAATGCAGACTGGA
>NC_051425.1:25765275-25767775 GCF_015228065.2 Penaeus monodon | reverse complement strand
CCGCGGTGGCAGGGTGGTTAGAGCGTCGGACTCAAGACTTCGTCACGACGCCAATCTAATTCGAGGGTTCGAGTCACCGACCGCCGCGTTGTTCCCTTGGGCAAGGATTCACCTTAATTGTCCTACCTAGCCACTGGATGGCCAAGCCAGCCCAGTCAAGGCTGGTCCAAGCCCGGATAAAAATAGAGGACAATGATTACTTAAGAAAAACGGCCACTCTCCGTGGAAAGGAACTGGGGACCCTACACGTACTCACTCCAGGCATCACAACATGAAACTACAGTTAAGTATCATGCTGTACCACGGCGGCTCAGACATCAACCTACCGTTAAAGAAGAAGATATATTATATATATAAATATATATATATAATATATATATATATATCTATATATATATATCCAGAGAGAGAGAGAGAGATGACTGGCGTTGAAGCAAGAGTTCCATTTACGTCCTTCATTTTCCTGGAAAATGTTCATAGCATCTAAACTTTAGAAGCGAAAGTGTCAAAAATATCGCATATTCTGTCGTTACCTGTTGGCGCAACACAGAAAAGTTTCCTTTTTGTAAAAATGAAAAAGTGAAAAATGAAAGAGAGACAGAGAGGGACGAAGAAACAAATGGAAGGAGAAAAAGGTGGTTAAACACACACACACACACACATATATATATACATATTACATATATATATATACTTATATATATTATTTATATATAATATATATATATATAGATATAATAACATACACACACACACACACACACACACACACACACACCACACACACCACATATATATCATCAGCTTGAATCAATCCAATGTAGGACGTAGGCTTCTCCCATTATTTTCCAACTTTGCCTTGCGTTTTTTGTTTCCAGTCTTGTCTCCCAAATTTCGTTATTCGCACTGCCATTCTTTGTCATTGGTCTTGCCCTCTTTGTTTATCTATCTTGTGTGTAGTGTGAGTGTTATATTTGTGTTTATATATATATTTTTATATATATATATATGTAATATATTATATATAATATTTCAGTATATTATATATTAGTTATATATTATAATATGTATATATACTCATATAATATAATATGTAATACATATTATATATATATATATATTATATATATATATATATTTATATATATGTACTTATATATATATATATATATATTATATGATATATTATATATATATATTATATTTATATATATATATATGTGGTGTTGGGTTGTGTGTGTGTTGTGTGGGTACATATATATAATATATATATATATATATATATATATATATATTAATATATATATATATTATATAATATACATCACACACACATAATGTACAAACACACACACACACACACAACACACACACACACACACACACACAACACAACACACACACAATATATATAGTATATTATATATATATATATATATATATATATATTTATATATTATATGTGGTGTGTGGTTGTGTGTGTGTGTGTGTGGTGTGTGTGAGTGTGTGTACATACTTGTGTGTGTTATGTATATATATATATATATCATAATATTATATACTATAACTATATATATGTACACACACACACACACCACACCACACACACACACACACACACACACACACACATAATATATATATAAATTATTATATATATATATATATATATATATAATATATATATATATTATATGTGTGTGGTGTGTGTGTGTGTGTGTGTGTGTTGTGCTGTACATATATATATAATATATATATATATATATATATATATATATAATATATATATATATACTATAGTATACTATACATCCCAACAATAGTACAAAACACACACACACACACACACCAACACACACACACACAACACACACACACACATATATATATATTATTATATATATATATATATATATATATATATATATACTATATATGTGTGTGTGTGTTGGTGTGTGTGTGTGTGGTGTGTGTGTGTGTGTGTGTGTTTGACATATAGTGTGTGTATTATAATTATATATTTTTATTTATATATATATATATATAATTTATATATATATTTTACACACACACACACCACACACACACCACACACACCACACACACACATTATATTATATATTAATATATATATATATATAAAATTATAAAATATATATATATGGTGTGTGTGTGGTGTGTGTGTGTGTGGTTTTTGGTGTTTTGTGTGTGTACATATATATATATATTATATATATAAAATTATATATATAATATTATAATATACATACACAACATATATTACAAAACACCACACACACACAACACACACACACACACCCCAACACACACAACATTATTTTATTATATATATATATATATATTTTTTATATATATTATATATATTAAAAATATATATGTGTTGTGTGTGTGTTGTGTGTGTGTTTTGGGGGTGTGTGGTGTGTGTTTGTACATATATGTGTGTGTAGTAAAATTTTTATTTTTTAAATTATATATATAT
>NC_051425.1:25758187-25765175 GCF_015228065.2 Penaeus monodon | reverse complement strand
CTCCTCCCCTTCCTTTTTTCTTTTTCTTGTTCCTTATTATTCTCTTTCTCTTCTTCCTTTTCCTCCTCATTCTCTTTCTTCTCCTCCTTTTTTCTTTTGCTCTTCCTTGTCTTCTTCGTCGTCCTCGTCCTCGTCCTCCTTTTCCCCTCCTCCTCTTCTTCCTCCTCCTCCTCCTCCTCCTCCTCTTCCTCCTCTGTTCTTCTCCTCCTTGTTCTCCTCCTCCTTGTTCTCCTCCTCCTCCTCCTCCTTGTCCTCCTCCTCCTCCTTCTCCTCCTCCTCCTCCTCCTCCTCCTCCTCTTCAACCTCCTCCACTGCACTCCTCTTCCTCTCTCATTCTCTTTACCCTCTTCTTCCTTCCCCTCGAGTGTCCTCTCCATTCTCATTCTACGCAGCGTCTTTATCTTTCGCGCTCCCTTCTCTTTTTCTTCTTTATTTTTTCCTTTCTGCTCCTCCTCTTCTCTCTCTTCTTTCTCTATCTATTTTTCTTTTTCTTCTTCCTCGTCCTCCTACTACTTCCTTCCTTCTCTTCCTCCTCCATCTGCTTCTCTTCTTCCCCTTCTCCTCCTCCTGCTTCTCTTCCTTTTCCTTTTCCACCTCCTTCTCTTAGCCTCCTTTTCCTATTTCTCTCCCCATCCGCCTCCTGTTACTTCCCTTCTTCTCCTTCTGTTCCTCCCCTCCTCTTGCTCCTTCTCTCCCCTCTCCTTTTCCTCGCCCTCCTCTTCCTCCTTCTTAGCCTCCTTTTCCTATTCCTCTCCTTCTCTTCCTCCTCTGCCTCCTCCTCTTACTCTCTTTCCTTTCTTTCCTCTTCTATCTATTTCCCTCCTTCTCCTTCTCCTCCTCCTCCTTCGCCTCCTCCTTTACCTCCTCCTCACACCATTATCTTCCTCCTCCTTTCTACTCTCCAGTTTCATTTTCCTCATCCTCTTAGTCAACCTCATCATTTTCCCAATCTCCCATATCCTCCTCCTTCCCCTTCTCCTCCCTCTCACCCTCCTCCTCTTCCTCTTCCTCCTCCACATCCTCCTCCTCATCCTTTTCTTTTTTCTTGTCCTCCTCATTCTCCTCCTCCTCCTCTTCCTCCTCCTCCTCTTCCTCCTCCTCCTCCTCCTCCTCCTCCTCCTCCTCCTCCTCTTGCCCCTCATCCTCATTCTCGTAACTTTTGACTGTTTGAATTTCTCGCTTCCTCGCTCAAGTGAAGGCGAAAGGGTGGGCGGGAATATTGCAATATCTTTCCCCTCGGTGGGTGGGTGTGGGAGTGGGGGTGGGGGTGGTGGGATAGCGAAAGATGCAGAGAGTATAGTTGGGGGTGTATGGGAGAGGGAGGGGGTGGAGGGGGAGGGGAGATAGATGGGATTAGGGAGAGGGAGGGCGTTTGGGGGGGGGTGATATGAGAGTGAGGGATGGTGGAGGGGGTGGGGGAGGAGGGGTATGTGGGTGGGTATAGGAGTGGATATGAAGGGGAGAGGGAGGAGGGTAATAAAAGTGTATGAGAGATGGAAGGAAGGTGGAGAGACGAAGAGGGGAAAACAGGGGAAGGGGGGGGGGGCGTGGAGAGGAGGGAACAATCAAGCGGAAGGGGAAGGGGAGATGGAAGGTGGAGGGGAGAGGGGAGAGTGGGAGAGGAGAGGGGGATGGGAGAGAGAGAGGTAAGGGGGAGGGGGAGGAGAGAGAGAGAGGCAAGAGGATGAGGGGAGAGGGGAAGAGGAGAGGGAGAAAAGCAAGGACGGGAGTAGAGAAAGGCAAGAGGGTGAGGGGAGAGGGGGAAGGGGCCTGGAAGACCGAAAGAAAGTAAGAGAGGAAGACGGGGTGGAGGGAAAAGTGGTAAAGGGGAGGCAGAGAAATGGAAAGAGGAGAAGGGAAAAGGGAAGAATTGGGGGAACATCAATGACAAAACACAAAAGAGGACATAGATAGAACAAACAACAAAGACGAAAGCGAAGGAGGAGGCAGCCATAAAAATAGGAGGAACAGATAAAGATGGTGATAATTAGGGTAAAATAGGAGGATAATAGTAATAATGATAAAAATAGTGATAACGATAATCAATGACAATCGTGATGATAAGAATAATGATGTTGATGATGTTGGTGATTTGATGCATTAAATCGTTAGCATATAAGTATATGATCACGCGATTTCAGAAAGCAAATGAACGAATTACCAGGAACATTTTTCCACATTAAACACAATAGCATTAATGAATATATTTCACCATATACCATAACGACCCACCCCACACACACACAAAAAAAAAAATCCCAAGGCGCACTACCCCCCCTCCTCTCTCTTTCTCCTCTCTCTCTCTCTCTCTCTCTCTCTCTCTCTCTCTCTCTCTCTCTCTCTCTCTCTCTCTCTCTCTCTCTCTCTCTCTCTCTCTCTCTCTCTCTCTCTGTTTTTTTATACGACCACACACACCCCGAAATGACGTCACGAATATAAATACATACATAATTCTAAACTGGGGAATGAATCGCATTTTCATCTATATGTAAATTAATCTTCACCCCCCCCTCCCCTTTTTTTTCTCCACAGGACGAAAAGAAGCTCCCAAGGATTAGGTCTTTTTTTTTCTTCTCTCTCTCTCTTTCTTTTTTTTTTTTCTTGGAAGAATATAGAGCATGTGAAGGAGGTCCTCAGCTTCCCCTTAGAGCCAGGGGTTTTTTCGCCCAATAATCTTATAACTTCACAACACGGGGATGAGCACTGAATAGCGTATGAGTGGACATATTGACTGCTGAATATAGTATGAGTGGATGTGCTGACTGGGCTGAATATAGTATGAGAGGGCATACTGATTGTGTTGAATAAAGTGGATATACTATCTGTACTAAATATAGTATGAGGGGACATAGTAACTGTGCTGAATATAGTATGAGTATATATGTTGACTGTTCTGAATTGAATGCACTGTAGTACCGATACTATACTGCCCGTGTATATGCATATGTAGATTATACTATACCAACTACACATATTGACTGTACTAGTGACTATGCAATACTTAATACATATAAATAGATTATACTAATGTGATATATATATATATATATATATATATATATATATATATATATATATATATATATATATATATATATATATATGTATGTATGTATGTATGTATATATGTATATTATATATGCTATACTACACTGACTATCTGACCAACTATATGTGTATTATATACACTACTATAACTAACTGTAGCAATTTAGACTACATAAGTAATGACTTTATGGGCTGTACGATATTACCTATATTATGCTTGATATTATACGGACTATGTATGCGCTACGTATATACTGACAATAGTACACTGTCTCGCGGAATCTCATCCCCCTTAATTGCTTTTATAACCCATTTGGTTCCTTCCGATTATAATGCTGTTGATAAAGGTCAAAATACGGAGGAAGAGGAGCATGATGATGATGATGATGACGATGATGATGATGATGATAATGATAATGAAGATGAGGATGAGGATGTGGATGCAATGATGTTGATGATAAGTAGAATGATGATGGTGATGCTGAAGATAATAATGTAGATAGAATGAAGATAACGATGACAACGGCAATGATTATGGATATGATTATGATGATGACCATGATGAAGATGATGACGATTATAGTGACGATAGTGGAGGCGATAATGATAAGGATCATAGCTAGACGATATTAATAATTCTGATAATAAAAAAAAAAAAAAAAAAAAAAAAAAAAAAAAAAAAAAATATATATATATATATATATATATATATATATATATATATATATATATTATATATATATACATATACATATAATATTAATCCGTTGTCTTTATCGAGTTTTCACCTTTTACTCAACGATCCAAGATTTTTTCCAAGAATCTTGCCTGATTTCACGAGATTTCAAAACCTAAGAAGCTTAACTGATTGGATTTCAAATAATCCAAAAAGCGGCTGTTGGCACCTTGTTAGCGGCCTGAAATGATTGTTTGGCATTGGCACTGTTATTAATATCAATTCTGTCATCAGTTTCATTGTTACTGTTATTGTTGTTGTTGTTATTATTATTATTATCATTATTATTATTATTATTATTATTATTATTATTATTATCATTTTCATTCTCATCATCATTATCAACATCAATATCATGAATATTATTATCATCATTATCCTTTATTTATTTATCGTCATTATTATCATTCTCATGAGCATCAGCACCATTATATGTAGATAATACTAACGTCCCCATCTTGGCTAAATGTCATTTGTTCACATCAATTCATCTTTGAAGAAATGAAAGAACTTTGGAAAATTGCACTGCCGTTATTGCAGATTATTGTTGTCATTTTCCTTGAAGTTTCCCTTCCTGTTTCATTGATTTTTTGTTGTCTTTCTTTTTTCTCTTTTTCCTCTCCTCTTTTTCTTCTTCTTTGGGGGATTTTCTTCTTATTCTTCGTATGTTTTTCTTTCTTCTTCTGCTTCTTTTTTTCTCTTTTTTTTTTCTTTCTTTTTCTTCCTCTCTTCATCCTCTTCCTTTCTTTCTTGTTATCTGTTCTTCTTTTTTCATTTTTCTTCCACCTCATCCATTTCGTTTTCTTTCATCTTCACTATTTAGGTTTCCTTCTTTCTGTTGATTTTATTTTCTGTCTCCTTCCTCAAAGTTTTCCTTCTTCTCTTTCACCTTTTCCTCACCTTTCTTTCATTATCTTTCTTCACTTTCATTCTCTTCACCTTCCTCCTCATCTTCCTTTTCTTCTTCTTCTTACTTTTCCTTGTCTGACGAATGATATTTTCCCATCTTCTCCCCCTTCCTCTTATTCCTAATTATCATAATTTTTCTCATTCATTGTCTTCCTCCTCCTCCTCTTCTCTGTTAAATTGCAATGAAAGAGTCCCGAAGTGCAATAAAAGTAATTGCATTTTTTTTTCATCGGGATGCCAAATTCATTGCACGATTCTCAAAGGAACTAATGATATGTGAGTCTGATTGTCCACGTATCTGGAAACAACGATTTCGAGTATTTTCTGAACTGGCGTTGAATTTGCCTATTGAGATAAAAGCTTGGAGAACAGCTGATGAAAATAACATATCGAGAGTGGTGCAAACTTTAAAAAAAGGAAAGAATAAAAGAAAAAAATAAAGACAATGCATAGTAAATAGTACAACAGGTTCGAGAATTATTTTTAAAGATATAAGAAGCATCCCATTACACGAGTTCGAAAAAAGGTTATCTTTCTAAACTGAGGGACGCAAACAAGGGCGCTATATATACACCAAGGGGCCCTATCTACACCTCAGAAGGGCTACACCGACAGACGGGATCAAGGGCGCAATCAACAACGAAAGTAACGTGAAAAGGGACGTTATATATACCAAAGGACCCCTGATCTACACCTACACCTGCGCTATACCCACACGAAAAGACCCTATCTACACCTTAGAAGAGCTACACCGACGTCCAGCAAGGGGACTATCTATCACTCGAACGACAGGATCAATAAGATCTTGCGATCGTCATCCGTGGCCATCTATCTGCTCACCTTATCACGGAAAAACACGTCGCGAAATGCGCTTATGATCTCCAATTCAATATCCCGGAGACGACCGGAGGTGCCATCTACCGGAGGAAATGGAACTCAAATCTCTCTCTCTCTATTTGTATATATATATATATATATATATATATATATATATATATATATATATATATATATATATATATACAACACACACGTGTGTGTGTGTATATAATATATTATATATATATATATATATATATATATATATTATATATATATAAAATATATATATATATACATTTATATATATATAGATATGCACATATGCACATGTATAATGTACACACATATGCGTGTATGTGTGTGTGTGTGTGTGTGTGTGTGTGTGTGTGTGTGTGTGTGTGTGTGTGTGCGTGTGTGTGTGTTTTTATTTCTATATATTTCTATATATATTTTGTATATATACACACAAATATACATATATACATATACATATATACATTATATATTATATATATATATATATATATATAAATATATATATATATATATATATATATAATATATATGTGATATGTTATAATATTATATATATATGTATATATATATATATATATATATATATATGTATATATATATATATATAATATATATATATATATATACATATATATATATATATATATATATATATATATATCTAATATATATATATACATATACATATATATATATATATATATATATATATATATATATATATATATATATTTATATATGTATATATGTATATTTGTGTATATATACAAAATATATATAGAAATATATAGAAATAAAAACACACACACACGCACACACACGCACACACACACACACACACACACACACACACACACACACACATACACGCATATGTGTGTACATTATACATGTGCATATGTGCATATCTATATATATTATAAATGTATATATATATATATTTATATATATATATATATATATATATATATATATATATATATATATATATATATATACACACACACACGTGTGGTGTTGTATTATATATATATATATATATATATATATATATATATATATATATATATATTATATATACAAATAGAGAGAGAGAGATTTGAGTTCCATTTCCTCCGGTAGATGGCACCTCCGGTCGTCTCCGGGATATTGAATTGGAGATCATAAGCGCATTTCGCGACGTGTTTTTTCCGTGATAAGGTGAGCAGATAGATGGCCACGGATGACGATCGCAAGATCTTATTGATCCTGTCGTTCGGGATAATATCCCCTTTTGACGTCGGGTAGTCTTCTAAGGGGTAGATAGGGTCTTTTTTGTGTGGGGTTGCCAGGTGTGGTGTAGATCAGGGGCCTTTGGTAAAATAACGTCCCTTTTCAAGTTTTCTTCGTTTTTGATTGCGCCCTTGATCCCCCTCTTGGTGTAGCCCTTCTGAGGTG
>NC_051425.1:25753606-25758087 GCF_015228065.2 Penaeus monodon | reverse complement strand
TTTATTTTTTTCTCCCTCCTTTTTTCCCCCCTTCCCCCTTTCCAATAATGCCTTTTCATCTTGCCCTTTTTCCTCTCTCATCTCCTCATTCATCCTCCTACCTTTTCCCTTTTAAACAATCCATCGCTCTTCCATCCCTCTTTCGTCTCTCTCTCTATCTCCTCCATTCAATCCCTCCCTACCTCTCTTCCCCTCTCCAAAACAATCCATCGCTCTTCCATCCCTCATTCGTCTCTATCTCCATCCCCCACGATTATCCCTCCCTACCTCTCTTCCCCTTTTTTTCCGATAATTCCCGACAAAATCCCTCTCCTATCCCCATCCTCACCTTTTTGATCTTCGTCCTATTAATCGCGCATATTAATCATAACCCCGCTTGGCACGCTTACTTACACGGGTTTACTTTGTTATGTGAATATTACTTATATGAATATTGCTAAATATCAATGTGGTTTTGCAATCTTTAATGAATATTGCTATTTTGATATTACTTATATGAGCATTGCTATTTTGATATTACTTACATAAGCTTTTATTTGAATATTACTTACATGAGGATTATTAATTGAACCTTATTTTGGGAATTTTATTTATATTTATATTTATATGTGTTTTGGATTTTATTTATATGATATCACTTACATGATCATAGTCATTTGAATATTACTTACATCAGCATTATTATATTAATATTCCTTATGTAAATATACATAGGTATCTATAATAACAGGTGTGTATTTCTTATGCAAGTGACTCTGGATTATTTACATTATTTTTGAGTATTACTTATGTGTTACTAGTTACTTATATGGATACTTCAGTTTTGTACTAAATTATATGTTTGTACTTTTAGATTACTTATATAAGCTTACTTATATAAGCATTACTTGTGTGTTAGTGGATTACTTACATAGGTATTTCTATATGGTATTCGTTAGCTTCCTATCATGTTATTACTTATACGGAAATTATTGTATTAATATTACTTAAATAGGTATTATTAAATACCTGTATAATTGCATCTTATCTTACTTAAATATATATTCTTGTATTGCTTAATAAAGCGAAAGTCATGTATTTTATCATTTTAGATTTTTTCTATATGTTTCCTTTCATTTTAAATATTTTTAGATAAATAAGTTAGGTCGTAAAGATTAGGTAATACGCACACACATACATTCATTTATGTACACATGGAGAAACGCAATCAAGTTGCACATTCACTTAAACAAACCGATATACAAGCTTTCTCTCTCTCTCTCTCTCTCTCTCTCTCTCTCTCTCTTCTCTCTCTCTCTCTCTCTCTCTCTCTCTCTCTCTCTCTCTCTCTCTCTTGCTCGCTCCATCTGTCTGTGTGCTGAATGTTTATGTCTCTGTCTGTCTGTATTTCTCTCTGTCTATCTATCCCTCTTTATCTGTCTGCCTGTCTGCTGCCTGTTTGTCTGTCTTCGCCTGTCTCTCTCTCTCTCTTTTCTCCCTCTCTCTCTCTTTCTCTCTTGCTCGAATTATCTGTCTGTCTGCTGCCTGTTTATCTCTCTCTCTCTCTCTCTCTCTCTCTCTCTCTCTCTCTCTCTCTCTCTTTCTTTCTCACACACTCACACACACACACACACATACATTCACACACACACACACACACACACACACACACACACACACACACACACACACACACACACAAACCAACAAACTCACACAGGCACAAACAAACGCACACACAAACCCACACATACACAAACACACACACACACAAACCAACATATCACACACGCACAAACAAACTCAGGCATATGTTTATGTATCGAGTACTCTAAACCAACGCGACCGACACGAGTGAATCCTATTAATATGCAAATTAGACAACATCAACACGGAAAGCTAGCGTGTGTTTGATGTTTCCGAATTCATAGGACGCGATTGAAGAACTGTTAAGGTGTGACTTCGTTTATTTTATTTATCTTTTCATTTGATCGTATTTCCTTTTTTTGGGTTTCTTTGTTTGTTTGTTTGTTCATAGATTTGCTTGTTTGTTTATTTGTTTATCATTTATTCACTTATTTATTTATTTGTCTATTTATTTAGTTAGTTATTTGTTTATTCATTTATCTATCTTTATTTATCCTTTCATTGACGCATTTGTTCGATTACTTATCCAGATATATATTTATATATATATTCATATATTTACTTTGAGGGAGAGGAGCTTTTTGTTTTTTTCTGTTCCTTTTTTTGAAAGCAAAAGCGGGTCCTTTTTAGCGTAAACATCAAAATTATAGTAACCAAAAAAACTTAATATAAAAGAAATTTCATTTTCAAAAAAGTGAGAATTTCGGTTTTCGTTTATCAATTTCAAACGCAATAGACTTTCATTTGAGGAAGTTCATTATTAAATCGTAAAAAACATTTTTCCCCTTTTTTTGAGGAACAACAAAAACCTAACGACCGGGGGGTGTTCCTAAAGGCAATTAAAAACAATTTCCGGAAACAAGGAAATTTAAAAGGTTTTTGACAAAAATGTTCTATGAGCGGGAAACATGTAAAAACCGTGGTCCCCATTACTTAGTGGGCATTTTGATTCAGTTTTCGACAAGGTAAACACACATTCTTCTTCCACTGTACAGATTTTCCCTTGTAAATTACGTACGTGGGAAACCTGGAGCAGTAATTAACCTTTAATCCTACAACGCATCTAAAACTATTCTCGTCTGGACTATTACAATAGAACAGGCTGAGATTTCAGGAGGTTTTGGTTAACAAGAGAGGTTTAGCAAGGAAACGATTTCGTCGGGCCTTGTTGTTTTGTGTGTGTTGGGGGGGGGGGGTATATTTTGCTTGTGTGTGTGTGTGTGTGTGTGTGTGTGCTGTTTTGACGAAAGACCGGCACTGCGGCTTGAAACGGTTACGAATCAATAAAAATCTTCTTTAGCTTTTCATATCCGTACGGTGGTGGGTGTGGTATGAATATGAATATGTGATGCGTTTACATGAAAGACTTTTTAACAATGCGGCTGGGAATTTACATGAAAACGCTGCGAACCCGACGTTTGCTCATTTGGAGGCATTGTAAATACATCATTGTCCTGCTCCTTTTCATTCTGTTTAAACGGCGCTGTGGGCTTGGGAGTAAGGATTGTTTTAGCGATAATCTGTGCAAGGTATTTGAGACATGATTGTGTGTGGGGTTGTGTGTGTGTGTGTGTGTGTGTGTGTGTGTGTGTGTGCATATGTGTGTGTATATATATGTATGTATATATATTCATATATATATATATAATATATATTATATATATATTTATATATATATATAAGTATATATATATTATATTATATATATATATATAAAATATATAATATATATATATATATAATACAGTACATACACATACAAAAACAAAAAAAACACACACACACACACACACATATTTGGGGTGTGTGGTGTGTGTGTGTGTGTGTGTGTGTGTGTGGGGTGTGTGTGTGTGTGGTGTGTGTGTGTGTGTGTATATATTTAAAAATATATATATAAAATATATATATATATATATATATATATTTATATAGTATATCTATATACATATATATAACATACATACATACATATAATATATTTATGTGTACATACATACATATATATATATATATATATATATATATATATATATATATTATATATATATAATATATAAAATAGATAGATAGATAGATAGATAAATTGTATATGTATATATATACGTACATATATATAGATAGATAGATAGATAGATAGATAGGTAGATAGATATGTAATGTATATATTTATATTTATATATATGTATATATATACAAAATATATATATATATACATTGTATATATATATGTATTTTATATATAATATATAATATATATATTAAATTTTTTAATATATATTTATTTATTTATACAAAAAACAACACACATATACAAACTTAGACACACACACACATATATACATACATACCCTATATATATATATATATAATATATATATATATATATATAATATATATATATATTATATATTTTATATATATTTTATATATATTTGTATGCATGTTGTATACTATATAAAATATATTATTATTATTTTTATATATATTATATTTTATATATATATAATATATATATATTTGTGTTGTGTGTGTGTGTTGTGGGGTGTGTGGGGTGGGGTGTGTTGTGTGGGGTGGGTGTGTATGTTGTGTGTGTGTGTGTGTTATATATATATGTGTGGTGGGGTGTGTGTGGGTGTGTGGGTGTGGTGGGTGTGGTGTGTGTGTGTGTGTGGTGAAAATATTGTGTTATTATGTATGTTATATATTCATAAAATTTACATAATTATATATATATTAATATATTATAAATAATACATATTTATAATAAATAATATATATATATATTATAATATAAAATATATAATATTTATATATATATATATATATAGTACATACACACCCCAAACAAAAAAAAA
>NC_051425.1:25723594-25731094 GCF_015228065.2 Penaeus monodon | reverse complement strand
AAGTTAGTTTTTATTTTTTTCTATTACGTTTTTTTTTCCTCGCTTTTTTCATCTGCCAGGATTGAGGAGATCCTGGAGGACCGGAATTTCGAAAATGTCCTTATATCTCAGTTAGTTATTTTATTTGTATTTTTGTTCCTACTAATGTAGTTACACTATGTTTTGTCCACACATGTACCTACATCCATATAATACCACTAAGTTACAGGATGTGTGTTCGTGTGGTGTGTGTGTGTTGTGTTGTGGCGGTGTTGTGTGTGTGTGTGTGTGTGTTGTGTGGTTGTGTGTGTGGCTGTGCCTTGATGTGTGTATGTGTCTTGCTGATCTACGATCACTCCCATGCTGCCAGTGGATGCCTTGCGTACAGAGGGAACTTAGAAGCCAAAGTAAAAGAGACAGCCTGGTCACCTAAAGAATAACCATTGTAAACCAAATGGAATTAAACTAAAACCTAATTTTTATGACTATACATATATATATAAAATATATAGATATATATATATATAATATATATATATATATATATATATATTATATATTTATATATTATATATATACCTATATATATAATATGTGTGTGTGTGTGTGTGTCTGTTTGTGTGTGTGTGTGTGTGTGTGTATAAATATATATGCCCACACACACACAAACACACACACACACAACACACACCAACAACACACACACAAACAAAACACACACACATACCCATGGTAAAACACCACACACAAACACACTACACCACACACAACACACACACACACCCCCACACACCTACACACCACACCACACACACACACCCACCCACACACACACACAAACACACACACACACACACCACATATATATATATATATATATATAATATTATATATATATATATATATATATATATATATTCATATATATAAACAAAAAAGGAAAACAGCCGCAGTAATTTTTTATATATACTATGTATGTATGTATGCTGGATGTATCTATCTATCCTATATATTATATAGATCAGATAAGATACATACAACATTATTAATATAAACACAGACAGACGAAATACGTAATCTTATATTTCATCTACTATTTATCTATCAATCTAATTATCATATCTGTTATCAATCTATATCTATTTCTATCTGTCTATCCAAGTAACACTATATCTATGATCTATCTATGCTATTATCTATATATATCTACTATCTTATTGATCCATCTATTAGTCTATCTATCTATCTATCTGTTCGATCATATCTATCTACTATCTGCTATCTATAAAAACTCTGTGTGATGTTTGAGAGCCGATAATCTAAGAAAGGATGTATTAACTTGTATTGTTGGCAGAATCGAATAAAAACTTCTACGGCGCTACAACATTTAACGAAAGCCGAAAACAGGGGCATCTATAAAATCCAAAACAAGAACTTCTTTGGTCTTCATTTCCAGAGCTTTTTGAAGGAGGTCTGTCCGCTTCGACACTCACACTCCTCTGCACTTCTGAGCCTTGCATTGAGACTCTCGTAACTAAAGCACTTGAAATGGGGGGGCGATTTTCGGGTGAAGTGGTCAACAAGCATGCCATAATCGTGGTTGTTACATGGTGCGAGTAACAGGCTGTTTGGGCCGAATAACATCTTGTTCCTCCCGGCATATTGTTGCAGGAGTACGTTGCGACGGCCTCCGTGCACCCTGCAACAGATGGCTACCAACAGAGTCCCGTCCACGTGTCTTTGTCGTGGTCCCCCTATCTGTTCGAAAAGCTGCTTCATGTCCTCCATCTGGTCCGAAACGGCGGCCTCTATGAGTTGGTGTCTAGCACGATGTTCTTTCTTACAGAGCCATATGAACGGCTCCTGCACCTTCCTCGCCATATCTTGACAAAAAGACTAGCGCTCAGAGAAGCCAGTAGTTAACGTCGTCAAAATCGGTTGGGAAACCCCTGACGAAGGAAGGCGAACTAGATGACATAGTCCCAGCGCGTAGCTCCTCGTAGGCTGGTCCAGCCAGGCACAAACCGCTTCAGGAACTGAGTGATAATCCTTTCTTGAGGATGTCAGAATCGTTGCCACGCCCGAATCCCCGGCCATCGATCAATCACAAAGCTGCCTTGTCCTCTTTTAAATTGGTATAATTGCGTTCGAAAAAGCGTGTGACGAGTTGCCATACACAGCTTCAGCGGTATGCATAATAGGGGTCAATCTGCTCTTCTGTGGACTCCTGTGCACATCGATATGGCAACTGGAAGAGATTAAAAGGTACAAAGGAGATTAAGCTATATCTAATTCTTGGTCTTCTCGTTCTAATACAAGGCTATGACACATCTATACTGCTACAGTGGAATAACTCTCCTTTAGGAAACAATGCACTGTTCTGCTCCGGAACTTAAAATAAGACTTGTGCCATCAGTAAAACTAATCCAGAAGCAAAAGAAAGAAAAGAAGAAAACCACACTACCCTGACCCGACGTCATAAGGCAGACCATGTCGACAATATCCAGTGCCGTTCGCCGCAGCAATGCTGAGGGGCTTATCGTTCTCTCCGTTCCTCAGGTTGAGATGAAGGTTGGGGCGTTTCATCAAAGCTTCGACGACATCCGCGTGGCAGTGGAACAAGCCAGCGAGAGGAGGGTAGTTGCCCCAGCGGTTGGAGCGTGGACGTCGCTCCGTAATCTAGCCATTCTTAGAACGGCTCCCACGTCACGTCAGAACGGCTCGGAACTGTCCTGCAGGCGAGGAGCGGTTCGAGGCGCAGTCCGAGGGGGAGGAGAGAGGTTCCTGAGCGACTCCACATCTGAACCTTTCAGCGTTCAGATGAAGAACGGATATTGGAGGAAGAATTATATCATTCCCGAATCGGAGAGTGTAGATTCCAAAGTACGAGGAAGGAACTGATAAAAATACGGCAACAGAGAGGTAAATTGGAATAATGTAGATTAGGGAAAAAAACTTATAGGTTGTAATTTCGGACTCAGAAGATGTGATGTTGTCCGAATTAGAAGAAAGGAAATATTTCCAAATTAAAGGGAGGAATATCTGTATGGAAAAAATAAAAAAACAAAAATAAAAAACATATTGCAAGTGATGACGATTCGGAATGAAAAGTATGGTTCTTATATCCTCGAAAATTGGACGATTGACAATATCCGAAACTAGTCGAGTAAAATCTTTTAACTCCAATTAAAGAAAGGAAGTGACGGAAATACCAAAAAACTAGAGGGGGAATAAATAAAAACCATATCGAAATTAACGAAGGGGAGACTTGGGGGGAGGTATAAGAGTAACTCCCAGATATCAAAAATCAGCGTCACGGAGTTCGCAACTGAATTAGACCGAGATTATGGAACGGAAGGTGAGAGATCGTATGGCATTCAGAGCTCCTCTTCAGACGTTACAGATCATGAGTCCTAATGCACAAAGTTAGACACAAGGCGATTATATGCAAGATCGAATGGAGGACACAGGGCCTATGCGGTGGAGATGAGCGGGACTACAGACGTCTATAAACCAGGTTCTAGAGTTATTTATTATATCAGTTATTATTTTTTATCTTTATTATCATCATCATCATCATATTATAATCTTCATCATTATCATATCATTATCATTAATATCAAATTATTATTATTGTTATTATTATTATTATTTATTATTTTATTATTATCATCTCATTATCATCTCCTCATCACATCATCATCATCATCATTTATCGTCATCGTTTCATCATGATTCTTATATCATTATAATTGCCCTACAACATCACATAGTGTAAGTTGTCAATGTCATTCATACCAACTGCTAACTCATTAATCCTCACTATTGTTATTTTCATTTTGATCATTGACTCAGTGCCACGTCTATCATAGTTATCATCCTTATCATTATTATCCCATATTATCATTATCACTATATCATTGTCATTGTTATGATTATCATTGTTGCTATTCTATTATGATGATTATTTTGATCGTCTTGATGGTGATGATAATGATGATGATGACGATGTATGATGTGACGATGATGATGATGATGGACGACTGATGATGACGATGATGATGGGATGAGGAGAAAAGAGCCAGGAGTCATCATCATCACACCACATGATGATATTTTGAGGATGGTGATGATAACTTTGATGCTGATTGAGATTGTGATAGTTACGTGTCACTATGCACGACGCATCCTGCATGTCCATCGATTGAGACAGACCAGTATGATTGCATATGCTACCTGTCCATTTCTGCACAGCTGGTACGTGCCGAAAGCATTACAGCAGTGCAGAGAAGATTCCCATCACCATCACACCACACCACAACCACCACCACCAACAACCATGATGACATCTACCATCCACCATACATCACTTTACCCAGTTATCAACATAAATAAAGTCATTTCTCCCTTGCCTCAGGCAGCGTGCCAAGGTACGGGAGAGGGGCCACATGCTACGGGAGGTCAGCATTGCGATCGCCGTCTTGAAAGGAGGGATAGCGATGTAATCTTATAGATAAAGATAGTAATGTAATGGTGATGATAATGCTAATACTGATAGTAATATTCGGCGATGATTGAAAATACAGGTTGATAATAAATAAGGATAATGATGAAATAGTAGTAATGAGGATCATAAGAATAAAATATATATTATTTATAATAATATAATAAGAAATAATAAAAATAATAATAAGAGAATAATCAATACTAATACAATAATGATGGAATAATCGGCACGTTCTTCATCTAAACTAATACTCCCATCGTATATAGATATAATAATAATAAGCATAAATAGTAATGATAAATAGTAATAATATTTTCTCCAGCTTCTCCTTCGATTCTTATTATTATAATTAATAATAGTAATAAGTAAACTAATAATAATTAAATAATATTAATAATAATAATAATAATACAAAGTATTACACAACATCACACTAACAACAACAATAATGCTGATCATAATGCTGTAATGAAAAAATAGATAATAATAATAATAATAACAATAAATAAATACCCCGATATAATAATAACAATATAACACATTAATAATAATCAATGCTAATGATCATTAATGTAATAATAACACATAATAAAGATAATCAGATATAATATAATAATAATAACAATAATAATGATAATAATGATAAATAATAATAATGATGATAGAATAATAATGATGAAAGCTGTTAATAATGATGATGATCATAATAGAATAGCAGCAATGATACTAATAACACTCATAAGGACGAATTAATAATGATCTAGAACATCATTAAAATCTTCATCATAGCCACCACAATTTTTCATTGGAAATAAAGGAAAATATTACGAATAAAAAAGGTGAAAAAAGTCATTATATTTCTAAAGAAAAAAAAAAATCCCCAATTGTTATATCCCATAAGTAAGGAACCCCGTGAAAAAACAAAGAAATTTATCGTAAAAGAGAAAGAGAGAGAGAGAGAGAGAAAAATCATTACTGTTTTCAAGTTGCTTTCCTCGAACAGAACGCAAATGATCTTAATGACCAATTTAGCGTTCCTCAAAATGACTTTTTTTATCCGTATGTTTGGACCATTTAGTGTTTCATTATTGTTTTTTTTAATTTCGTTTTATCTCGTTTTATGCGTTCACCATTCTACCCCATATCCACTAGAGCTACGACTGAGTAGACATCACAAATCGCCCGCGGATTTGCATATATTAGGTAAATCAGACCTAGATACGTATTGCAGGAATCTATCGTAGATATGATGGTAGGATGAGAATCACCAATAATGACAACCAAAACAACTACTCCCCCTGGGGAAGGATCATTGGTCAACCACCCTAATATAAAGACCCAGTCAACTACATGATGTCAACATGGCGCTAAGTTGTTCGTCAAACACCGCATTGGTGATGGCACGAGTATGATGACTCTTACTATAAGCATTGTTATTGTCTTTATATTTTTCCTTCTTCTAAATATTATTATCATTGCTATAGTGACCTAATTATCACTTTTATCACTTTGATTGTAATTATTATAACTGTCATATTTGTCCATTTCGCAATCACTAATATCCTCACTATCCCTATTAATACTATCTTTACTATTCCTTTAACATTTTTTTCTTTGAAATGTAGCAGAGCGTTATATAAAAAAGAGAAGCGATGTTGCAACAAGCTTTTCAAATACAGGGAGTTGTGGCGCGGGTAAAAACCAGTTATTGGGCAACCGTTTTACGCTGTGGTATATTTGCAACACAAACCAGATGGGTACAGACTCCACTTAGTTATAGAATATGTGTCCAAGCTCTTCATAACTCTGGTTTCAGATATTTAACGTATGCAGTTACACTCACACACGCAAAAACCACACAGTATTAAACACTATACACACACACACACACAAAAACACCACACACACACATACACACACCAAACACTCACACACACACACACACGCACACCACACACATAATAGTATATATATATATATAGATATATAGATATAGATATTATATATAGATATATGGTGTGTTGCTTGGTGTGTGTGTGTGTGGGTGTGTGTGGGTGTGGTGTGATATATGGTACTATATATATCAGAGACAACATATATGACATCATTTGGAGCATAATATATGAATATATGTACATATATGTATTAGCATATATATGAAGATTATAAGATATATAGTATAACTATACTAATATATTATATATATATATATGTATATATATATATATAATATATTTTATATATGATATAGATAGTATATATACACTATTATATATATATAATTATTATACACCATGCATGCACAACAACACCAAAACACACACACACACATCACACACACACACCAACACCAACACACACACAGACAAAACTACACACACACCACACACACACAATAATCTCACATTGCCGTTAATATTACATATAATCAAGTTGTTTGTTACATTTTCTGATGTATCTCGAATCGAAGTGTTACTCAAGCCGCACAAATTTCTCGGACTTTATGGACAGGCTTTCTGTTTGGCTTTCTCCATCCCTGATTTGTTCATTTTTTTTTTTTATAGCATGACATTTTAAGAGTTCTGTGGTTCTCTGGGATCAAAAGGACGATATATGGGGCATATCTTCTCAAGATATACATATTCACATAAATAGTGTACACACACCACCCACACACACACACACACACACCACCACACACACACACACAGATAAATATATATATATATATATATATATATAATATATAATATTATATATACTATTACTCTATCTCATATATATTATATTATATATATAATGCAAACAGGCATACATAAAAGTATATATTATATATTATATATATATATATCTATATATATATATCTATTATATATATACCTATATATATTATATATATACTATTATCCTATTATATATACACCACACATTACACACAACCATACATATCATATATCTATTATAGCAAAAGGAAATTATATATACTATATATCTATATATATATGATATCTATT
>NC_051425.1:25716094-25718594 GCF_015228065.2 Penaeus monodon | reverse complement strand
GATTATTATTATTCTTATTATTATTATTATTATATTATTATCCTCATTACTACTATTTTTTCCTCATTATCATTATCATATATTATCACTGTATGGTCATCATCGCCCAATATTACTATCCAGGTATTATCATTCTATTCATCATGATCATTACTATCTTTATTATAAGATTTACAATCGATACCCCTCTTTCCAGACGGCCCCCCCCCCGATCGCAATGGCTGAACCTTCCCGCTGCATGTTGCACCGCCCCCGTCCTTGGCACGCTGCCTGAGGCAAGGGAAAATGACTTTATTGTATGTTGATAATGGTGGTGATGATGGTGATGATGATGATGTTGGTGGTGGTGGTGGTGGTGGTGGTGGTGGTGTGGTGGTGGTGGTGGTGGTGGTGGTGGTGGTGGTGGTGGTGGTGTGGGGGGGTGATGATGATGATGCTCCTGCTCTTTCTCCTCATCCTCATCATCATCGTCATCATCATCGTCATCATCATCATCATCGTCATCATCATCATCATCATCATCATCATTATCATCACCATCATCAAAATAATCATCATCATAATAAGAATAGCAACAATGATAATAATAACAATGACAATAATGATGATAATGATAATATAGATAATAATGATAAGTATGATAATAATGATGATAATGATCATAATAAAAATAACAATAGTGAGGATAATGATAGCAGTGATGATGACATTACTTACACTTAGTGATTTAGGGAAAATTATAATGATAATAATAATGATGAAAATGATAATGAGATGATGAGATGATGATGATGATAATGATGAAGATGATAATGATAATGATGATGATGATGATGATGATGATAATAATAATAATAATGATGATAATGATGAAGATGATAATGATAATGATGATGATGATTATAATAATAAATAATAATAAAAAAAAAAAATAATAATAATAATAATAATAATGATGATGAAGATGATAATGATGATGAAGATGATAATGATGATGATGATGATAATGATGATGATGATGATGATAATGATGATAATAAAGATAACAATAATGACAGTGACGATAATAATGATAACTCTAGAACCTGGTTTACGTCTGTCCCGCTCGTCTCCCACCGCCATAGGCCCGGGTGTCTCCCAGCAGATCTTGCATATAATTCGCCTTGTGTCTAACTTTGAAAGACGCATGAATCTGTAATTCTGAAGGGAGCTCTGAATGCCATACGATCTCTCCCTTCCGTTCCATAATCTCGGATCTAATTCAGGTTCGAACTCCGTGACGCTGATTTTTGAATCTGGGAGTTACTCTCATACTCAGTCTCCCCTTCGTTAATTCGATATGGTTTTTATTTATTCCCTCTAGTTTTGGTATTTCGTCACTTCCTTTCTTTAATTTGGGAGTTAAAAGAATATTTATCTCGGCTAGTTTCGGAATTATTGTCAATCGTCCAATTTCGAGATTATAAAGAACCATACTTTTCATTCAGAATCGTCATCACTTGCAGTATTTCATACAGATATTCCTCCCTTTAATTTGGAAATATTTCCCTTCCTTCTAATTCGGAACAACATCACATCTTCTGAGTCGAAATTACAACATATAAGTTTTTTTCCCTTAATCTTACATTATTCCAATTCCTTCTTCTTATCCGGAATTTTATCAATTCCTTCCTCGTACTTGGAATTACTACACTTCTTCCGATTCGGAATTATATAATTCTTCCTCCAATCCCCGAATTTCTTCATCTGACTCGGATTCCACAACCTCTCTCCTCCCCCTCGGACTGCGCCTCGGACCGCTCCTCGCCTGCAGGAACAGTGCCGAGACGTAGCTGACGGTGACGTGGGAGCCGTTCTAAGATGGCTAGATTACGGAGGCGACGTCAACGCTGCCAACCGCTGGGGCAACACCCTCCTGTCGCTGGCTTGTTCCAATGGCCACGCTGATGTCGTCGAAGCCTTGATGAAACGCCCCAACCTTCATCTCAACCTGAGGAACGGAGAGAACGATAAGCCCCTTAGCATTGCTGCGGCGAACGGGCACTGGGATATTGTCGACATGCTGCTTAGGACGTCGGTCAGGGTAAGTGTGTTTTCTTTCTTTTCTTTTTTTTCTTCTGGAGTAGTTTCTGCGGAGCAACAAGTCTTATTTGAAGTTCCGGAGCAGAACAGTGCATTGTTTCCTGAAGGAGATTATTCACTGTAACAGTATAGAGTGTCATAGCCGTGTGTTAGAACGAGAAGACAAGATTAGATAAGCTTAATCTCCTTTGTAACTTTTATCTCTTCCAGTGCCATATCGATGTGCACGAGGAGTCCACAGAAGAGCAGATGACTCCTATTATGCATACCGCTGAAGCAGGTGAATGGCAACTCGCCACGCTTTTTTTCGAACGCAATTACAAGTTAAAAGAGGACGAGGCAGCTTTTGTGATTGTCATGGCCGGGGAATTTCGTGCTTGGAAGACGATTCTGACAATCCTCAGAAAGGATTATCCCT
>NC_051425.1:25714303-25715994 GCF_015228065.2 Penaeus monodon | reverse complement strand
GTGTGTGTGTGGGGTGTGTGATGTATGTAATTATAGATAGATAGATAGATAGATAGACAGATAGAGAGATAGATAGATAGATAGATAGATAGATAGATAGATAGCCAGATAGCCAGATAGATAGACAGCCAGACCGATAGATAGATAGCTAGATAGATAGACAGCCAGACCGATAGAAGACAGATAGATATAATCATGTCCGGGCTTTCTAGAACAAACATCACAGCCAGTGATGGAGAGGGCGGGAGAGAAGAAAAAGGGATTAGGTAAATAGAGAGGAAGTGATGAAACAGTGCGGAATTAAGAATGGGAGGAAAGCGATAAAGAGACAGATAGAGAAAGAGAGGGATAGAAAAAGAGAGAGTGGAGGGAGGAAACATGGAGTGTGAGATTGAAAGATAGATAGTAGATAGATAGATAGAAGATAGATAGATGGAGGAGATAGAGAGAGAGGAGCATTAGAGAAGAATGCTAAAGTTCCTGTCGTGTTTCTAGACTTTTCTTTACGCGCCAACTCACGTCGTAGTGCGATTCGATGCGTCGTCATGTGTCGCCTCTCGCGATCTTCTCGGGTCGGTTCTAGATTGTCCGAGTCTAGCTCTTTCTGATCTATATAACTTTTTCTCTCTCTCTCTTCTCTCCTCTCTCTCTTCTCTCTCTCTCTCTCTCTCTCTCTCTCCTCTCCTCTCTCTCTCTCTCTCTCTCTCTTTCTCTCTCTCTCCTCTCTCTCTCTGTTTCTCTCTTTGTCTCCTTTTCCCGAGTTGCGAACAACAAATTCAGTCGGTCATGGTGACTGATCGATGGCACATGGCAACTGAGAGTGGGTTGCCAAGCTGGCATTAAATTTAGTCGTCATTAATGTATAATTTGCCTTGTATGTCATTCTGCTAAATTTCTTTTCAAATGTTTCTATCGATCATGAATCTCAGATGAAGCACCAGATGGCTGAATGTAAGTATAGTTTCATATTACTGAAGTATCTTTCTAGTTGTCTATCTGTCTATCTATCTGTCTATCTGCCTGTCTGTCTGTCTATTTGAATATCTGTGTATCTGTTTGTTTGTCTATCTATATGTGTCTGTCTATCATATATCTATGTATCTATTTATCTATCTATCTGTCTGTCTATTTGTTTATTTATCAACTTTTCTCTCCATCTCTCTATCTCTCTAACTGTCTGTCTATCTGTCTACCTTTCTATCCGTCCTGTCTGTCTGTCTATTTAGATCTACTGAGGCAGATAAATCATCAAACATCAAACCAAAGTCAAGATCTATCTATCAAAACATATCTATTACCATTCGTCTATTAAATGGAACAAAAGTAGATGAGAACAAAGAAACTATACAAGTAACTGTTTTGCAACTGATGCAAAATTGGCTAATAAGCGACTATAAAAACAAGAAAAAAATATATATAACTATTTTGCAACTAATAGACTGACTAATATGATAGAATAAAAGACAGAAAAAATATATATATATATTTTGCAACTGATGCAAACTGACTACTATAATGAAATAAAAGAAAAATAAAGAAACTCTATAGAACTGTTTTGCAACTGATGCAGGCTAAAGCATTAAGGCGACCTGCATGAGGATGGTGTCGTCGACCAAGGAAAGCAGGCGCCACAAAAGTATAGCAACAGGTTACTATGGAAACCCTCCCTGCGTGAACCTCACTCTTTTCCA
>NC_051425.1:25689303-25691803 GCF_015228065.2 Penaeus monodon | reverse complement strand
TTATCTCCATCATTATTTTCATTATAATTATCATTATCATTATTGCTATTCTCATTATTGTCACTATTAATATTTCTATAATTTTCGCAATTCTCATTATATCATAATCATTATTATCACTACTATTATTAGCATTATTATTAGCATTATCATCGTCATTAATTCTTATTAATAGTAGTATAACTATGACTACAAGAGTTATCATAAAGGTAATAACAATATATATACATATATATATATATATATATATATATATATATATATATATATATATATATATATATATATATATAATTTTTTTTTTCCATCATTGCCATCATTATTATTATTACTGTTATCAGTATCATTATCATTATTATCATCATAATCATCATCATTATTATTAGGATTATTGTCATTATTATTATTATTTATTATTATTTATTATTATTATTATTATTATTATTATTATTATTATTATTATCATTATTATTATTATTATTATCATTATTACTATTTTCATTATTATTATCATTATTTTCATTATTATTATTATTATTATTATTATTACTATTATTATAATTGTTGTTGTTTTTGTTGTTGTTGTTGTTATTATTATTATTATTATTTATTTACTTATTATTATTATTATTATTATTATTATTATTATTATTATTATCATCATCATCATCATCATCATCATCATCATCATCATCATCATCATCATCATCATTATCATTATTACCATTATCATCATTATTTTAATAATTGATATTATCATCACTATCATTATCATTATTACTATTATTGTTATCATTATTATTATTATTGCTATTATTATTATCATCATTATCATTACTATTATTATTATTATTATCATTACAATTACTATTATTTTAAAATTCCATTATCTTTATCATTATGACTATAACCATTCTTATTCGTTACTATTATGATTTTTATCATAATCAATATCATCAACATTATCATCATTTTTACTATTTTTTTTTACTATTATATATATTTTAAATAAATATTTTATATCACTATTATTAATATAATTACTACCATTTTCATTATTATTATAATTATTATAATTATTGTTATTATTATCATCATTATCATTATCATCTTTATTGTTATCATTATCATTATTTTTATCATTATCATCATTATCTTTACTACTATTGTTATA
Organism: Penaeus monodon; assembly: GCF_015228065.2. Lineage (NCBI taxonomy): Eukaryota > Metazoa > Arthropoda > Malacostraca > Decapoda > Penaeidae > Penaeus > Penaeus monodon. Next base: position 25,690,629 of record NC_051425.1, on the reverse strand, counting down.
ATTATTGTTATTATTTTGTTATCGTTATTGCTATTGTTATTGTTGTTATTATCATTATTATGATTATTATTATTGCTATTATTATTATTATTGGTGGTAGTAGTAGTAGTAGTAGTATTTCCATTATCGTTTTTATCACTGTCATTATTATTATTATCTTACTATCATTATCATCCTCCTCATCGTCACTATCATTATCGTTTTACTGTAAATATTATCATGATACGATTATCAATACTATTACAACTATTGCTATTATTAATACTATTACAGTTGCCATTATCATCATTATCATTATTATTATCGCTATCATTATCATTATCAATTATATCATTCTTAACATTATCAATATAATTATTACTTGTTATCATCAGTATCATAGCTGTAATAGCAAGGAAAATGCTATCCATAGAAATCATAAGAATACGGTTTATGGTTACATAATTGCATGGAAATTGTATCTTTCTATAACAAAGATAACATTCGTTATGCAATTATTGCGCTGTATTCCACATCAAAATACTTTACAGACAATTAAACTTCATCAAGCGAGGATTTCTTATTATTCATAACTTCTTTTCGTAATCGATTCTAATTCTCTGCAATCAGGAAGGTTAATATCATTGCAAAAATAATACATGCGGAGATGATGACTGCAGTGCAAAATAAGGGTAATTGCCTTATTTCAAATATCAGTATAATTTAGTTCAATATTTCACTCTACCTTTCTCCGAATCCAGTGATCGGAATTTACAAATTGTTGCTGTGAATACAAACCAGCTTCTGTGGCATCGATGGATTCTAAACGGGCTAATGGCGGAATTCTATTCGGCTTTATAACGGATAAATTTCACAGAGGTTATGCGCGCCTAGGTAGAACTGTCTCTATTCTAGCCACTCCCCTTGCACGACTCACTGGCGCACGGAAAGCATATACGTGAGAGGGCGCGTGTCAACTTCCAGTACACAAGTTTCGGTAACAATACGTATCCCCCAAGTTACACTTCGCGCCAGTCACCCTGACGAGAAAGACCGCATGTCCGTATCCCCCTTAAATATTTTAATTCCTCATACTTTCACTTTTTTTTTTTTTTTTTTTGGCGCCAGTTGCTCGACTTACACGTCCAACCCGTCGCCAGACGAGGTAGCAAACAAGCACGCGATTCGAGCGTCACGTTATCGCAGCTCCAGAAGGTGGCTCACCAACCCCACACTCACAAAGCACTTTTGGCTAACCTCTGCCGAGCTGAGGGCGCGAGCGAGGGGCGCAGGGCTGTCGCGCGGTCCCAACGGCAAGCGGAGCCGGGCACACCAGGTAAGCTCCGA
>NC_051425.1:25624303-25651803 GCF_015228065.2 Penaeus monodon | reverse complement strand
GTGTGTATCTCGTTTTTGGCCAAAGAGTCAAATAACAAAAATTATACTTATGATAATAATAATGATAACAGTAATGATGATAATGACAACGGTAATTATTAATCGTGTTAATAATAATAATAATAATAATAATAATAATAATAATAAGAAGAAGAAGAAGAAGATGAAGAATATTATTATTATCATTATTATTATTGAAGAATAGCAAAACACTCTTCCGTGCTGGTACAATTGAAGAAAAACTCACAATACAAAAACTAGATTTGTTGAAAGTGAGACTGCAGTTTCGAAATCCACTTGGATTCCATCTTCAGGTCTGAAGAGGAAAGAGAGAGGAGGGGGTATAAAAGAGAGAGAGGAGGGGCAACACGGTAACACGGGGCAGGTGAGGACAGACGAACGGAAGCAGAGGGAGGTCACATCAGGTCGGAGGATCAGGCGGACTATGCGCCGGGTGGCCGGCATACGGTAGAAGGCGGAGGATATAGGGAGCAAGGAAACTATCAGCAAGAGAAAAGCTGCTGTTCAAGTTGAAATTAGGCTGCAGCTTTATAAGGGAAAATTCCACCAGTCTGCGGGAGTGGACATCAGCGGAAAGAAAGACAATCCGCGCTGCTGACCAGTCCATCTGATGACCAGTGTCCCACTGATGACAAAAGAGGGCGTTATTGCTGTGTCCCCTGGATATAGCGTACTTATGTTGAGATAGACGCTTGGTAAGACTGGCGCCTTTTTCGCCAAAATACTGCTTATCACAGGAGGCACAAGGAACAGCATAGGAGCCCACCTTCGAGGAGGAAGGAGGGTTGTTAATGGACCAGGTTGCGACGGAGAGTGTTCATCTGGCGAAAGATCAGCCTGAAGTTGAGAGGGTGAAGAGGGCGACGGAGAGAGTAGATTTCCTCAGTGTAGGGCAGGCTGAGGACGGGCAGGTGAGGAGTCCCTTTAGGAGGAGAGTCGTGGTAGAAGGTACGCCGTGCCCTGGGTAACGCGGTATCGAGAACATGACCAAGGTAGCCCAGTTTGGGGAACGAGCGACGAAGGAAGACGATCTCTCCATCCAGGTACTGGGATCACAGACGCGGAGGGCGCATAGAAACAGCGAGGTGGCAACACCTCTCTTCATATGGAGAGGGTGGTATGAGAAGTGTATGTACATACCACTATGCATAGGCTTCCTGTATATGGAGAAGGAAAAGTGATCAGCAGAGCGATGGACTAGGGTGTCCAAGAAAGGGAGCTTGTTGTCAACCTCCCATTCCACCTTGAAACGGATGGAAGGAGAGAGAGAGTTCAGCTGCATCAGGAAATCCGGAAACAGGGCAGGGTCATGAGGCCAGAGAGCAAAGACGTCGTCGACATACCTCAGCCAGATCGACGGCCGAAGGGAGATGGAAGGAAGAAGCTCAGACTCGAAGAATTCCATGAACAGGTTTGCCAGGACTGGAGAGAGGGGAGAGCCCATGGCAACACCGAACGTCTGAGAGTAGAAGCGACCTTCAAAGGAAAAGGAATTAGACTCCACACACAGACGAATCAGCTGGAGGAAGACGTCGGTGGGTAGAGGGAGACGAAGATCCTCTGCGGGGAGTCTCCTCTGGAGGAAAGCAAGAACATCATCAAGCGGGACCTTGGTGAACAGGGAGTCAACATCCAAGCTCATCATTGTCGCCGGTGATACTCCACGAGATGAAGTCCTGAGAGTGGCGAAGGTGAGCAGGAGAGAAGGTGCCAAGAAGGGGAGTGAGACACTTCGCCAGCCAGGCCGCAAGAGGGTGCGTCACAGATCCCCGGGAGGAGATGATGGGGCGCAGAGGCACGGCCGGCTTATGGGTTTTAGGAAGCCCATAGAAATGAGGGAGTCGAGGGTTGATGACCCTGAACCTCTGGTAGAGATTCGCCTCCGGAAAACAGGCTGCTATCTCTTTCAGGCGACGGTGGAAGGTAGCAGCAATGCGTTCACGGGGGTCACTGGTCAGGGGAGCATAAGTAGAGGCGTCATCCAACAGGTCCTGGGCCTTCTGCAGGTGAGAGGCTAATAATAACAGTAATGATAATTTGCATTATTATCATTATCATCATCATTACAATTACTATCACACACACACACACACACACACACACACACACACACACACACACACACAAACACAAACACACACACGCATATATATATATATATATATATATATATATATATATATATATATATATATATATATATATATATATATATATATATATATATATAACTGCCTCTCCTTTCCCTGCTTCCGCGAGAAAAGCTTCGAAGTCACCTCAGCGCTCAGCCCAGCAGCTTGTGCCTCATTGATCCAGAAGTGAGAATTTAACGCTATAAATCCCACTCTAGAAAGACAAGATTTTTGGGAGCAGCATCGGGCAAAAGTGGCACTCGCTGGTGACGGTTTGGTTATGCGAGGATGTGTGGTAGTGTCAAGGTATTGTTTTATTTGTAAAGTGCAAAGCCTCTGGTATTGGATGGTATATACGTGGATTGGATTGTCTGTCTCTTGTGGAATGTGTAATTTTACGTTTTTCGTGTGTGTGTGTGTGTGTGTGTGTGTGTGTGTGTGTGTGTGTGTGTGTGTGTGTGTGTGTGTGTGTGTGTGTGTGTGTGTGTGTGTGTGTGTGTGTGTGTGTAGTGTGATGTGGTTCGTGTGATGTGGTTCCGTTCCGTTTGAATGTTTAATTATTGTTGGGGGAGTAACTATGTGTTATAAATGGAACGTGTACAAGTTCAGGAAGTTTGTGATATCCGGACGTGTGGTATTATTTTACTTGTTTGCGCGAGCGGTGCGATGAAGTGTAGCATAATTCTAACAAAATTATTTATTAAAGAAGGCTATCTGCTCGGTGCATGAGATCTAAAATGGATACAAGCTTCGTACTTTTCTATTTATTACAAAGTGTATATTATAAATAAAGCAAAAGAGTAGTCTTTTATCAACAAGGGAAGTTGCATGTAGAGGCAGGTGTGGTAAGTTTAATTGTCCGTTTCCCTCGATGAACTCTTGTTTATATCAACTCCAGATCAGTGTTTTGATTTTATATTTGTCTATTTTTGATAATGGTGATCCGTTTTGTCATGATGTAATTAAAAAGAAAGCAATATTGATTCGTATAAATAACCTTAGGTATGCTATGACTGGTACTGAATTTTATGACAACTCAATTTACATGTACAGCGTATTTAAGAAAAATCATTCTATACAAAAAATAAAAATGTATGATGTATTTTAAATCCAAATCTAAAATAAAAATCACGCACAAACAAGAAAATAGGAAAATATTTGAAGAAAGAGTAGCGAATCGGACGCGTTGGAAATCAGCTGTTTTGAAGACGCTGGAGACTAGTCTGATGCTGCGAATCTCTCCTTTTTATTACTAATTTCGCTTCTAAATCAACACAACAGCTTTAAGTGCCAGCCATGTCAGGTTCCTGAGTGACTTACAAGCAACATGGAAGGAAAAGACAGGTGAGTAAAAGCGAAATAACAGAGATAAAGCTGGAGCGAGAAAGTGTCAGTAACCTTCGCAAACGGAAACCAGGCGATTATTAACAGATTTTACCGAATGTCATTCACAATTTGCGAATGTTTGTGATATCACGTACTCTCATTTTCTCGTGGCTCTTCATAGTTTTTAATTCACCCCCAAAAGCTCATCGAGAGACTTTCTCCGGAAGTAAGGTGCTTCCGACTCCGTTCATGGATGGTTGCTCTCCTGTCACCCTCGTAATTAGGGACACTCGGTCGTATGATTTGCCTTTTTCACTCTTGTTTCTCATTCTGGTGCTTGATTGCTATTGTGTGGTGTGCATTGGGGGTGTTTTGTCACTCTTAATTGAACGCTGGTGTTATGCCTCGGTAAGACAGATTGGTGTTGGATCGGCAGGCTGCGAGTTTATTTTGTAGGTAGGATTATTATGTCATATTTTTGAGTATTGGTTTCAAGTGGATTTTGTGAACTGGATTGTGTGAATAGAGAGAAAAAAATGGAGTTTGGCCGTGATACATACATAAAGTAATTAGAGCAGGTGTAACACGTGATTTAGAGAGAGTAAAGGTAAGGCCACAACCACTTTATCAAAATCTGTGAATCTATGCTCGTGCACCTAAGTCCAGCAATGCTTTGTGCTGCAGCAAATTCAGACACCCCTTTGTGATATATAATCTGCTGTTGGATTATTGTTAAATAAGGAACCAGTTCTTGTCTTGCTGGAATATACTTAGAGAAGTGTGTAAGTCATGAGGTTGCGGCAATACTTCAAGATCCTGTTCAAAACAGTCTCCTTCTTCCACATAACAAATGTAAAATTGGTTTTCATTATATAATGATATAAATTTGATGAAAAGTATAAATGTGATTTTTTTCACTCACATCTGTAGCACCAGTATTTTAGCAATAACACTTGCCTGATCATCTTTTCTCAATGTTGTTCTCAATTCAGAAACTATTTAGAAATGTGCAGAATTGAATTGGTATGACTGTTCAGTATTTCGTACTTTTAAACCACACAAATAGTTATTGGCAATGTATAGGACTTAACTCCTCTGGATATAATGAATACCAGATGGAGTTACGGCATCATGTCCAAGTAACCGAATGCCTGATACTGTCAGAGAGTTTAATGCTAGTTTAGATGTAGTCTTATCCTCCACTGTAAGGGAAAGTACTGACTTGGAGGGATTAAGCTTCCTGGAAAATTTCTAATTTCTAATATAGATAGTATAGGCCTAGTAAAAATATATAAAAGGTTTGTCATTCGGAATAATATAGAGCATAGGCCTATATATTAAGTTCTGCTAGCACATTATTCGCTTAGATATGATACTGTTATTTAAAATATTAAGAATTAATTTTTATGTTTGATTTGTTTTAACTCATTCATTTAACTTGTATGACATTAGCAACCAAATAATTTTTACTCTACTGTTTTCCAATGTTGATATAGTTCTAAGTCAGAGAAATTAGATATTTGCTGTATGTATTAAATTCCAGTGTGATCCTTATCCCTTGCAGATTTTCACTGCTCCTACTTGAACCTGGCGAAATTTACTTTGAGGACTTCGCGGCCATCTATCACCTTCCTGAAGATGTTGCCAAGAAAGAAGATGGCTGGGAGACGATATGTGAGGATGGACAGCTTCGAGGGAGGCTGAAGGTCAGTGGAAAGTTTATATTATTTTGTGTCGGGGAAAGTAATGTTTGCACATATGTTTGTATATACTGAAGGCCTCTTTTTCTTCCAGGTTTGTTCCAAATCACTTGTGTTCGATCCTCGGGACACTCGCGCTCCAATTATCAAATTTCCTTTGCGCTCCTTTGAGTCTGTTCAGGAAAGTCAAGGAGAAGCCAAGAGTGAACTTCTTACTAGGTGAGCAACTTGGAATTCAATAGTAGTTTTTGTAAAGATAGTGCTATATCAGTATGTGTGCTGATGGACCACTGTAATAGAAAGGCCATTGATGATTTATAATCATTTCTGTTTCCTTATGATATGATACATCAATTATAATAGAGTTTAATAGCACTATAGTCCATTTAAGCAATCTTATGTGTCCTTATGATAGCATCACTTGTACTCTTGTGCAGGTATGCTTTTTTTCTGTTGTGCTGAGAAACCGTCATTTATTTTGTTTCATATATTTCTCAAAAGTGGTATCAGTTCACTTGATTGTACTATGTAAGTGATAAGATTGTTTGGAATTATTGATGGCATGGTGAAAAACATTTGCATTGATAAATGTGATCATCTCTCATGATTGTATTTTTGGTTTAGATTTTTTTATGTATGCATTACAGTAAAAGAGATTTCAGCAGATAGTTTCCTTCCTCGATTTTGTAAGAAAGGAATGCATGGTTTACATATTTTATTTTGATTCATAAGCTACAATATTTTCTTATAAGCTTTGCTAAATTTGCTAATGATGAATATCTCATTATTATTGATATTGATTTCACACTTGCAGTTTAGAACAAATTATTGAATAAGTCTTTTCATATTTTCAGTGACGGTGATAGAACATATATTGAAGTAAAATGTGGCATGACTGTAGAAATGTTGGAAGGAAATATTCTTCAGCCTTACAGATTTTGCAGGGTAAGAAACCGTATTTGCATGGACAATTCCTACCTAGTATCTTCCAGAAGTTTGTTTTTTTGTATATTAACTGATGATAGTTGAGTATAAAGTTTTCTATTTACTAAGAGTTAATTAATAGAAAAATACATTTTGGATTGTGCCTTTTTCAATTAGCTTTAAATTTGAAAATGGGTTGACTTGCTATATATATATATATATATATATATATATATATATATATATATATATATATATATATATATATATATATATATATATATATATATATATATATATATATGCATCAGATTACTTTTCTTGTTTTTTATTTTTTTAAGCAAGAGGGGGAATCACTCCAATAGTGTTTATCTGATTTCTTTGCTCTCTTGTTGGAAAACTATTCAGATGCAACCAAATTTTTTGTCTTCCAATTTATTTTATTAAAAAAAGAGAAAAAAGAGAGAGAGGAATTAGATGACAGTTTTGTGGCAAAGGTTAGGGATTTTTATGATAGAATTTAAATTTCTCTTTGAGCAACAGTGTAGAGTTATTCACCCTACTATAGCCTACAAAAAAATTATACAATATAGCTTCTTGGAGGAGGCAATTACCCCCTTGGGAGTAACTAAAAAAACTATAGTACCATAGAACAGAAATATCATGGTTTAGTGTCAGTAAAAAATTGCCTCTGTGTCAAGGTATTATCTTCATACTAACAAAAAACATATATACATATATATACATATAAATATATATAAAAGCAAATATACATATACATATACATATACATATACATATACATATACATATACATATACATATATATATATACATATATATGTGTATATATATATATATATATATATATATATATATATATATATATATATATATATATATATATATATATATATATATATATATATATATAAAGCCTATTGTCAGATGATCCCCTTAACCTGTTGGATCAGGGCACATCAAGACCTGCAGGTGAAGTAAATTCTGGGCATTAGGTTCACTCAAGTGACAACTCTCCCAGATGTTTCCTTGTAGGCTCGACCCATTGGAACTTTCATGCGGGCTAAAAAGACTCCTTGTCTCCCCTTTGCAGTGTTATTATCTCTTTTTCTCCATGCACATTATTTGCTTTTTTGTTATTTCCCTTGGTCTTTATTTGTCCCTTGTTAGCATATGCTGTGTCAAGATGGTAGATTTTTTCCTTGAGCATACTCTGCATTATCACCAGGTAGTCTACAACTATGTGGAGTAACAAGAAAATTAAGTGACATTATGTTGTATCTTTAATTTTTCTATATTTTCATATTATTTTATTTTATTTAACACATCCTGCACTGCAGGTCATGGTGGGCAGGAATAGGATCCCTTGCAAGGGAATTGTGTGCTCCCTGGATCTGGCATTCTTCCAGTCACAGCTCATGGATAGTGCATTCCACCTATGTTTGCTATGGAAATAATGCAAGAGCCCTTTCCTAAATGCCTGTTGAGTCTTATCTTTCTCCAAGAATATATTCCCATCACCCTGGCTCTCAGCCAAAATTTTTTTTCGTGACAGCATATTCACGACAGTTTTTACCCGACCCTCAACCAAATTTTTTTTTTTTTTATAACATTATGGTCCTGTTATCCAGATTCAGTGGGCTAAGGTTAACACAAGTTAAATAATAAGTGACTTGGCTGATATTTTTTTTTATCTTATGAGCTAACTATCTGCACTTATTCACAGGAGGTTCACAGTCACACTTTTGAACTGGTATATGTGAAGGCTTCAACTGTTTTGCCACAAGTGTGTCAGCTGCAGAGAGCTTCAACTTTGCCACCAAATGACCAAAATACAATGGTAAGACTATTTTATGTTCGTATTATTTTTTTCTGTTTTAGTATTTGTAATAAGTGTTGGAGCGTTTGAAAGTAAAAAATGTACTGCTCCAATAAAGAATTTAAAATATTGAAAAAGTTCAGTTTCTGGTGTCTGACATGTAGTAGCACTTAGCCAAAGTGCATAAATACCACTTCCTAGCTAGTGTTGACTAAAGTTATAAGTTGTGCAACCCACCTTTGAAATAGAACGAAAAAGGAAAACTTCCCCACTACTGAACTGCCCAAAATCTGGCACCTCTTCTTTCCTAAATCTTGTTGGCATTCCATCATGTCATATGTTGTTTTTTTACACTTTTATTTAATATTTCAACCAACAGTTTTGATCTGTAACTTTTCCCATTACTTCTCTTGTCTGTTAATGGTTTTGGCTGCATGGTTATATAACAAAAATTTTTATAACAAAATGTGTATGTATTCTGTATAGATATTTATAAAGAGCATTATTCTACAGATTCAAGCTATTGTAAGGTCAAGGCAGAGAAGAAAAAAGTTTGACCGATCATTGCTCGAAGACATCTCAGAAACTGTTGTGTTGGAGAGCCAGGCAAACAAGGTCACTCCCCTTGTGACCAATCCTGGGACAGTTCTGCTCACAACGTCGATGCTTTATTTCCAGCCACACAATAATGCTGAAAAGGTGACTTTATATTTATTTCTCTTTTATGTTACAATGTTGGGATTCTGTATTGTATATGGTATTATGAATGAGCAGTTACAGTTTTCCTGCGAATCTTTGATATTATATGGAAATTATTTTGTTAAGTTGTTTTCTTTTTCTTAATGATGCATATTTCTAAAGCAAATATCTTTATTTCTTTTAAATGATAGTAATATGTAAATGTATAATATGCACTCATAGAATAATTTTTCATGATCCAGTTTCCAGTCATAAGAATTGGTCTGCATGAGATAAGACAAGTCATCAAACGACGCTTCTTACTACGGCAAGTTGTAAGTATTAAAGTTCAGTTGTGTTGTACTTGAGCTGTGATTCTTATTTTATTTTTTTTTTTTTCTTCTCCTTTTTCTTCTTCTTCTTCTTCTTCTTCTTCATCTTCGTCTAACTTTATTTCTCTGATGTATAGTTAATGTGAGAAAATGTCAAAGTTTTAATGTGAAGTTTGAACGTGAATAGGGTTGGGAGATGGAAAAGAGGAAATAAAAGATTTTTGCAGCAGTTTGTTAATTTGGTGCTTAACGTAGAGTGTGATGGCACCTATTTGACATCATGGTTGTAGGTTGTAAACCAGATTTTTCCATCTTCTATTTATGCTAGCCAGATACTAGGTTGGTCCTTATTGTCCTAGGTAACTTCACACCACAGTCTGGGGTGCTGACTTAACAGGGGTTGTTTATTGAGGGAGAATTCTATTAAAGGTGCAATTTTGATGATAAAGGCAAGCAAGCTATGATTTGGCTAGCTTCATCTTGCTGAATTTGTCAAAAATAGTCTAAACTCACAGCTTGCTATCACTGTAAACAAAACCTCAATGATGTAATGACTTTGTTCCCTTGTAGTGGATGAGAGTATAAACCCAAGAAGGATTAGTGTCTCAATGGTCAGAGGCACATGTTCTCTGATTGGTTGTTCATTGTGTGTTCCTCATGCGTGGGTCCCCAGCTGTGGGTTCTCGCTGCTATAGCTCTCACCCGGAAATTAGGGTGTATTTCGCGCAGGCATCCATTGTGGGTGGGTTAATTATGCAAGAAAACAGAATAGACATGGGGGTATTAATAGAGATAATGAATTTAGCAAAAAGAATATATTTTCTCACCTTGATTTAGCATTAACTGAAGATGATGAAGGAAATAAGATAGAGATAGAATAATTCAATCAGATAGTATGAAGCATAAATTGTTATCGATAACTAAAAAAATAACATTACTTTCACACAGTATAGAACCGTAATGTAAAAGGATATCTGTTAGTAACAACAGAGATAGACTGTTTAATTTGAGAATTCAGAATGAAATTGATAAAGGCAAATTTTACTCATTACTATACCAGTGTCATAACAAACTGCTTGGTCTGCGGGGTAAGCCTGTACATGTAGTGACACACCAGAGTGCATGGAAATTTTAAGTTTGAAATGTTTTGCTGTCAAAAATGCACCTTTATTCTGGTTCATTCCTGAGGGATATTGGGCTATCAACACCCTCTGGGTTTATTGTCCCCCCTACTTTTTTTTCTTTCTTTCTTTTCTTCCTTCCTTCCTTCCTTCCTTCTTTCCTTCCTTCTTTCCTTCCATCCAGTAAAGAGGTAAAGAGTTGCTTTTATTCTAAGCATCATCTTCCAACTGGCATCTCATTTACAGTGAAGTAGAATTGCAGTGTATATAAATTTGTCTAGTATATGATTTCCATTACAACATTGCATTCCTTTAATCTTTGATCTTTTTTTCATCCTATGATATTTATAGTTGAAAATGAAATGAAAGTGAATTTCTGATATGTATTATGGTGATATAGCTATAGATGTTTTTATAAGAAAAATGAGTTTCATATAATCTGCAAGTAATTCTTCACATTTTGATATGTGACTGTGATTATGCTTTCTTACACAATGTAATTATTTCATGTGTTATAAAATAAATAAATATCTGCATACTCTTATTTCTCAGGGCTTGGAGGTGTTCTGTAGGGATCAGTGTATGGTCAAGCATCTTCTGCTGACGTTTAAGGTATTTGTTTGTATTCTAATGTTACATTCTGTAGAAATAAGTTAGGCATACACTTTATACAGTTAACATTTTATTTCTTTTGGATTCAATAAGAGTTTGGAGCCTTCTGGAACTAAGTTCAGTTATCAGGGCTAGGGTTTGTGTGTGGGTTTATAGTAAACGATTTTCAGAAAGAATAGGAAAAATATATCATTGGTTTGAGTTTTACTGAGCAACTCCAGCAGCATGTTACCTTACTGGTCCAGTTGATTAATTGATGTTTTGTCTAAGTTGCTTGACTTTGGGTGCTTAAAGTTTAATCCACTAAGAGAGTTCAAGTTTTACCAATTCCAGTTTAAACAAACAAACAGTAGAATACACAGAAAAGAAAATATTGTAGAATATATCAGGAGAAGACCATGGGAAAATACATACTTCAGTAGTATCTAGGGAGTGACGTAACTCGTTGGTTGTTGATTGGTTGGTCATGAGCAGTAAAAATACAAAAGATGAAAAGTAAACCTGAGATTAATGAAAGAAGTATAAATATAAATATGAAGTGATTGTAGCAAAAAAAGAGTTAAAAGGAAGGGGATAGCCAAGGATGAACCAGGTAAGTGATTTTATCCTAGGATTGACTATAGCAAAATCTTATTTTATTTGTTATTCAGATAACTTGTCTGTATATTTGTTCTAAGCATACAACATATTTTCAAAGATAAATATGTCACATTTGAGTAGTTATTTGTCAAATTGACGAAATTTACAAAGGGGAGAAGAGTATATCAGTATATGATCATGTGTTTTTTTCCTGTTCCACAAAAAGATTATTGAGTGTCATTGAAATCATGTGTAAATAAGAGAAGATACTTGTAAAGTGATTTTCTTTATCTTTCTTCTTTTTTTTTTTTTTGACTGGTTCATTACTTTATTTAGAAGTTGAATTGGGGCCCCCTCCGCCACTTCAATCATACTTTTGATTATTATTTTTCATGCCACAGCCAGTTAACACAATATTACATTCTTTATATGATTCCCATGGCCATGGCAGGGGTCTCCAAATGTGCTGCTTAGTGTGCTCATACTTGGAACCAACCCTGTTTGTGAACAGTTTATTAATATTTGTATTATAATCAATATGTTTTCTTTTTCAGGAGTCGGAAGAAAGAGATAACCTGTATGAATGCCTGATGCAGCAGGAGAATGTTAGTGTAGATGACATGCGGCAGGACAACATCAGCTATCAGTGGCAAGCAGGAGCCATATCTAATTTTGAGTACCTCTCTTATCTAAATAGGTGAGCCAACTAATGTCAGGGAAATCAGTGGTATAGTTATATTTCTTAAATTTTCTCAAAATCCCTATGCAAATATATATACAGTTATCCTTACAGAAGGTAGCTTAGGTAAACGTTACTAATAAACTAAAGAAATTTAAAATCTAATGACATTTCACAATAGTTTCATGTGACATAAGATTATAAAGTACTTCTCAGAAGTTAGAATTTACAGAGGATTTTAGTATATTCCTTTGTACAGATCCTATGATATTTTAGTACAGCAATATATAAGAAAGAGATATATCTGTAGCTGAATTCCAGTTTGTTGAGACAGGAAAAAAACACTCAGGCATATTATATCCTTACACCAAAAATTTCTTTCTTCCAGCCAAGCAGATCGTAGTGTTAATGATTTGACACAGTATCCAGTATTTCCATGGGTACTGGCAGACTATGTTAGTGAATCCCTAGACTTAGGAGATCCTGCTATTTATAGGGATCTATCAAAGCCTGTAGGAGCCCTCAATGAATGCAGACTAAAGCGATTAAAGGTGAGATTAAGGTAGATGTTTGTTATTGTAATTTTTCAGCTATTTATTTTTTTTGGTAATTATTTTATTTATTCTTTTTTATATATGATTCAGATAATTGTAGACTTTCTTAGTGGCAGTAGAATATAAGCTGATTATAGAAATGAATGGACATCCATTATAGCTATGAAAAGGGAAGCTTCATAAGACAGTATGTGATGTAGGAATAGTTATAGAGCAACATAGAATACTCGTACAATATTTTCTAATGTAATAATTTTTAAATGACAACAGGAGCGCTGTAAAGACATGCCAGAACCCAGATTCCTGTATGGCTCTCACTATTCTACCCCTGGATTCGTGCTATTTTACTTAGTGCGACAGTACCCACAGTATATGCTGTGTCTTCAGAATGGACGCTTTGATCATCCAGATCGCATGTTCAACAGGTTTGCTTCCCTTCAATTGTTAACCGTCAGCTTATGACTTGACATATTTAAGTTGGGGATTTTTACCATAGAGTACTCATCAACCAACTTTGGTTGCATTTTCACTGGTGTCTTATTTTAGTGAATTATTTCACAGCATGAATATACTCCTTACATTTAATACATCTGTTGCAGTTTTTACCATAAATGTGAGATTTATTGACTTCAGTAGATAAATTCAGATATTTATGATACAAGTGTCATTAGAGTGTGCTGCTTGGAGGGTCCTCGGTTTTGTAAGAGAGGAGAGGAGGAGGGGAATAGGCCTAATTGAAATAAAGCATTCATATCATCCCCAGCCTACCAGACACTTGGTACAATGTCACAACAAATCCTTCAGACTTCAAGGAATTAATCCCAGAGTTCTACGACTTAGACGGCTCAGCGGACTTCCTTACAAACTCCATGCAAATAAACTTTGGAGTGAGACAAAATGGAAAACCAGTTGGGGATGTGGAGTTACCCCCTTGGGCCAAAGGTAAGAATCTGCAGGATTTTATTGTATTGACATTTATTGATGCTGTAGGGACTTTTGTGTCTGTGTGTGTACTGTTCTATTAAACCTTTTTTTCTTTCTTTCTTTTTTTTATGTGTGATTGTTTTGTAAAATAGATTAAAGAAAATTGATCAAGTTTTCATAGTATTTGTTGAAATTTATTTGTCTATTGATGATTGCATTATATATTCTCCTTTAATCCATTATGCAAGGCAAGAAGTCTTTTCTCCTATCTTATACCAAGTTCAAGATTCTCTGGACACTGTTGACATTTTATTATTTCTACATTGATTATTTTAAAAAGTAAGTTGCAGAATCTGTGAATAAATAGAATGGTGATCAGTGTTGGCCTTTACTGCACCAGTGAACTACAGTAGGAATTACACATGCACAGGTAAATGCACTCACAATGCACACACACACTAATAGGCACATATACTTGCACATGCACACACACAGATAAAACTGGTATGCCTGGAATATTGTTAATAAAATTTTTCCTCTTCAATCACATCAGGACCAGAAACTGTGATTAAGATGATGCGAGATGCACTTGAATCTGAATATGTATCTCAGAATCTCCATCTGTGGATTGACCTTATATTTGGCTACAAGCAGAATGGGGAAGAAGCAGAAAAAGCTGACAACTGTAAGCATATTCGTATTTTAAGATACCCATGAATAAAGCTATTTCTCCATTTTACTTCTCTTTTCTAATGGATATACTTTTGGTTCTTTTGTCTAATGAATTTAAGTGTTAATCTGTATGTTTTATACTTTCTAATCTTTGCAAATGTATACACTATATGTAATATAATATAAAGGAATGGATATACTGTACATAACCTTTGATATACCTCAAGTTATTTAATACATCCTAAGCATTTGTAAGGACATGGTGATAATGGTGTGTTTTGTTATTTCAGTGTTTTACCATCTTTGCTATGAGGGCTCTGTTGATCTGGCAGCCATCACAGATCTGAATGACCGCCTTGCCCTAGAGGTCCAGATCACTGAGTTTGGACAAGTGCCAAAGCAGCTCTTCTCGAAGCCACATCCCCAGAGATCGCGGTCTTTTGGGGTTTATGATTCAATGTATTTGAGTAACGGAATCTCAGAAAGTAGTATTTGCAGTGAGGCAGAGGAAGAACGGGCAAACAGTGGGGGTAAGTGATTAAGAGGCAACTAACAGTAGAGGTGATCAGTTAACAGGTGTATTTTCTTTTTGGGGAGATTGTTTTTGCATATGGGATGAAAATATTCCTTTATAATGCTGTTAAATAGGTAATGCTATGTACATGGTGTTATAACTTGTGATTCTTCATTCATTCTACTTAAGTTGTTACCATATTTTACTTGTAATTTTAAGGTAGCAGTTTATGAAGTATTGGATATATGAGTATTAACCATAAATGAATTTTGTGTTAACAGTTATGTAGAAGAATAATGTATTGCCCTTGAATAGAATAAAACAAATGCATCTATGCAGTATATATTTGTTACCACTTTGCAAATGAACATAGAAATACCATTGCAGATTTTAGTATTATAAACTTTTTCCTTTTTCTTTTTGTACTTTTCCAGAGAACAATGAGAACAAAGCCCTTAATCCTAGCTCCACATGCCTCTGGCAGCGTTTGGCTGACCTCAGATTACTGCGGGAATGTAGGGCCCATAGAGAAGCCATCACAGGGGTGGTCTTCACAACAGACAGCCAGAATATCCTCTCAGTTGGCCAAGATGCATTGCTGAAGATGTATACCTTGCCAAAATTAAATCAGGTGAGGTTGCTGGGAGTTTCGATTCAAAAACACAATAGATTATATTCAGGCTCACTTCTGTACACCGTATACACTGTATGCATTCACACCTCCAAAGAACAGCAATACTAGTACCATTATGAGTGCTGGTACTAGTATAAGTAATAGCACCAATATCAACACTGGTGCCAAAATTAGTGGCATTACCCAGGGCTAACATAAACACTAAAACCAACCAGTACCAATGACAACAGTAGCATCAGCATTACAACCAGTATTTATGACATTGCCAGTGTTATTACCAGTACATATGACTTAACTAGTGCTCATATCCACCACTCATATCAATACTGCAGATATGCTAAGTCATTCCACATGCTGGAATACAGGGTGATGTCACGATGCCACTGTTTTTTAACTAACGTTGAAACCTGGCTCTAACATCACAGAAAATTAATTAAGGGGAAACCTGTAGAAGGATGAAACCCCAAAGTACTAGGTAATTCTCTTTTATTCCAATTTTCTGTAAAGTTACTACATTATTTTATTCTAACTGAATATAACATATTCATTTCAAAATTTGTACAGATAGATAAATGTAAAAGGACATGTTAACCTGGAACATCTCAGTGAAGTCTGATTACAACCTTAAGAGATGCACTATTTAAGAGCATCATGACATCATACATAACTTACTAAATGCTTGGCAAAACTGGTAAACATGGTACACAAAAACCTTCTTTCATGCTTGCATAAATTGTGTATATATATAAAAAAATATAAAAAGCTCTAACAACTTAGGATTTTGATTATGACTGAAATTAACCTAGATAATATTTATTCATTGAAAAAATTAATTTGCTTTCCACAATCTGAAGGTAAGAAGTGTGCGGATTAGCTCAATGGCAGCCTCGTCTTGCCTACACCTTCCAGGGACAGACACAGTGCTGGTGGGCTCTTGGGACAATACTGTGTAAGTATTTGCAGGGACACTGAATGAA
Source organism: Penaeus monodon (assembly GCF_015228065.2). Classification (NCBI taxonomy): domain Eukaryota; kingdom Metazoa; phylum Arthropoda; class Malacostraca; order Decapoda; family Penaeidae; genus Penaeus; species Penaeus monodon. The sequence continues at coordinate 25,635,584 of NC_051425.1, read as the reverse complement.
AAGCTTTATTAAGTTTTGTAAAATGTAGATGAAACAGTTCGCTTACTATTATTTCATAAAACCAGTATATATTAGATTGTAGAAGTGGCTTAGTAGAGGATTGTAGAACGATGATAGTGTATTATGATCAAAGAATATAAATATAGTATTGAATTGAATGACCTTCCAATCATATGTACTGATACACAGATTCTGCACTTGATTTGGAAGTATTTTGTTTTGAAGCCGTTAGTATGTGCTTGACTTTATATAATGCATTTTTAAACAGACTGAGCCACTATTTTGATTTTTATATTCCAGATACAAGTACAGCTTAGAATTCAGCCAGGTCCATCCATTGTTGGAGGCACATTGTGATGCTGTGTCGTGCATGCAATGGAACCAGGATGTCCTTGTGACTGGTCAGTTTTGCCTTGTATATTTGCTTATTTTTGTTTTCAGTTACTAATTACAAGTCTGGAACTCATATGTGAATATCATTCATGGATTTTTATTATTAGAGAGTAAAAGCAGACTGCATATATACATAATACAGCAGGTTTGAATGTCCATATGCATCACTTTCATATATCCTTAATACAGATGTGTATGAGTGTGTGCGTGTGCATGTGTATGTGTATGTTTGCACATGCTTATGTGTTTGTACATGCATAGTTTATTGTTTTTTTATATGTCTGGGATAATTATTGCATTCTCTTTGATACCCAAAAATAATGCAAATCCTGTGAACTTCAGGCTCCTGGGACTGTACTGTGCGCACATGGTCACTAGAAATTGGAGCCAATGGAAATGCTCAGAGAAAAGAGAGAGACAATAATGGGAGAGGAAAAGGAGGCTCAATGTCTGCTGGGGAGAACATCCTGTGTGAGATGGACCATGACTCCCCAGTGACGTGTGTGGCCCTTCATCCTGCTGGTTCCCTCTTGGCTTCAGGCACACAGGATGGTACCCTGGCTGTGTGGCTCCTTCCAGCTGGTGACCTGGTGCACCAAATTAGTTGTATGTATACATTTTTTGTATTGGATTATTTGCGAGGCACTTTTTTTTTTTTTTTTTTTTTTTTTTTTTTTTTTTTTTTTCTCTCTCTCTTCTTTTCTCTCTTTTCTTCATCCTCTTCTCCTTGCTTCTCTTCTCTGCTGTTCTCTTTCTCTCTTCTCTCTCTCTCTCTTCTCTCTTTCTCTTCTTTTTCTCTCTCTCTCTTTCCTTTTCTCTCTTGTTTTCATCCTCTTTCCAGAATTGCTAATTAACATGTAGCATTGCTGTTTTTTTTTTATGTACTAAAATTTGATGGATTTTTTTCTGTCATATTTTCTTTTCTTTTTCTTTTTCTTTGTTAACCCTTTGCCGACTGTGTATTTTCATGTGCCGGCCCTCTGCCTGTCTATGTCACCCTAGCATGCACGTCCATTGCCAGTACAGATCCTTCTTTTCTCGTAATACCAAGAAATATGTGTATTTTCATATAATTCTAGGTCCTATTGCCATATTTTCTGATAAATCAAGACTAGGATATTTTTGTGTATATAGACTCCATAGTTGATCATGATTCACTCTATAGTCTGAATAAAATAAGCAGTGCGTGGTATCGTGTAGTTGAAACTGTAGGTTTTGTTGTATTTTCTTTTGCATTTTTTCATTGCATTATTTTATAAGATAAACTTTAATTTCAACAGGTTTATATTATCACTTCCATATAGATATAATCTTATGTTCAGTGTTTTTATAAATACGTGATTTTTTTTTTTTTTTTTTTCTTTTTTTTTTTTTGTTCGTTCGTTCGTTCGTTCGTTCGTTCGTTCGTTCGTTCATCCGTTTGTTCGTTTCTTTTTCTTCCCCGAAGAAGAAGAAACAAACTTTGGTCTTCGGTCTGCCTCTTCCTCTGTTTCCTATCACCATCCCTGTCAGTAAGTTTTTCTCAATACTTTCACTTCTGTCCAGTTAATATGCAATACTCGTCTGTAACACCACAGTTCAAAACTATTGAACTTTTTCTTGTCTATCTTCTTCAGCACCCAACGCTCAGAACGCAATTGGGAAAACTAATGAGTTCAATAATCTCAGCTTTGTCCATAAGGTAATGCTTCGGTCTTTCCAGATGTTATTGAGAGCAATTGTGGCGTTTTTGGCAATAGCAATTCTTCCTTTTATTTCCAGGGAATCATCATATGTTGTTAGTAAAAATAGTTCCAAGATAAGTGAACTCTTTCACATTTTCCACAGCCATGTGATAGAAAACCTTTAAAACAGAATTTCTCATTTAGGTCACAGTAGCAGCATAAATGCAATAGCATGGAGTGACAATGAGGACCGAGTGTTGACGGCTGGGGATGATGGACTTTTGACAATTGTGGATGCTCATCAAGGCAACAAGATTTGTATCCATGATTTGCAAGAAAATATAAGGTAAGTTTCTCTTTTCTACTTCATCTTTCCTTCCTTTTTAAAGAATTATGTTTAAGAGGATATTAACCTTGTAATAGAATGCCAAAGGGAAATTCAATACATCACATTACTGCATTTTCTACAGTATCATAATCTGACATGGTCATTGTTTAGATGTGTGTGTGTTTGCATGTACGGTGTATGAATATGTGCATGCGTGAATGCAAAAGAGTGTGTGTGTGTGTGTGTGTGTGTGTGTGTGTGTGTGTGTGTGTGTGTGTGTGTGTGTCTGTGTGTGTCTGTGTCTGTGTCTGCATGCATGAGTGGAAAAAAAGAAAGAAAGAGTGATTATTGAATGTATAAAAGTACTTCCAACAGCATTGGGTCAAGATGAATAAATCACTAACAATGCTGTGTTGGTGTTCACAAATAAGGTTAAGGAAAATTTTAGTAATTTTGTACAGATTGAGGAGCAGTCCTCATGTTACCTTATTAATTATATGAGCTAACTGATTTGTCATTTCTGTATTCCTGTATTATTATGTTGATTATAATCACAAGAACATTCTTATTAGTTAATGAGTGTTTAAAAAGAAAAATGAGGAACCATCCTGACATTTATATGCATTTGACACTAATTAAACATCTTACAGGTGTGTGGCATGGGAAGGACGGCTGGTGATAGGGGGAAGTGTTAGCGGTGATGTCATTGTATTTGACATGGGAACCGGTGCTGTGATTAAGAGGCTGACTTCTCACACTGGTATGTATTCTATTTAAGGTTTGTCTTTGTAAATCATTAGCTTAAAGAGACTTTTGTGAAGATGTAATGTGTGATTTTATATTTTCAGATTTTATTTTTGTTGGAATGTTTTAAGTTCAGGAGTAAAAGATAGCTGAGTTTATCTATTACAAGAGTAGCATATTTGATAAGTCATTAAGAAATATCCAAAATACAAATCAAATGTGGGTACAGGCTCATCAAAGTAAACAGAATGAATATGTTTGGAAGACCACATGGAATATAATCCATTTCCTTTTCCTCCTTTTCTCTTTCTCCTTTCCTTCTCCTCCTCTTCCTCCTCTTCCTCTTCTTCCTCCTCCTCCTCCTCTCCTCCTCTCCTCCTCCTCCTCCTCCTTCTCTCTCTCTTTCCCTCTTCCTCTCTCTCTTTCCTCCCTCCCCTCTCCCTCTCTCCTCTCTCTCTCCTCTCCCTCTCCCTCTCCTCTCCCTCCCTCTCCCTCTCCCTCTCCCTCCTCCTTCTCCTCCTCCTCCTTCTCTCCTTCTTCTTCTTCTCTCTTCTTCTTCTTCTTCTTCTTCTTCTCTTCTCTCTTTCCTCCTCCTCCTCCTCCTCCTCCTCCTCCTCCTCCTCCTCCTCCTCCTCCTCCTCCTCCTGGCTTTGGCTTTCAGGTGATCAGCAGGTCTACCTGACCTCACTGATTTCAATAGAAAATAGAAATAAAAATATTTCCAAAAATCAGATGTGTAGGAAAGAGGTAAGATCAGGAAGGGCTAGCAATTCACTCCTTGAAAACTGAACTCTTGTGTAGCCTATTGTATGAAAACAAAATTAATAAACTGAATTCATTTGACATCTAAATGTATATATAGATGCCCTTCCAGCGTCATCAGGTTAATGTACTGCAGCCGTTAATTTGACTTACTGAATGATATCTGTAACAAGATATTATAACCCATAATTAGAGTCAAAGCTTTTAGCAAGTGTTATGTACATTTAATGCCATGGTTGTACAAAAGATGTGAATACCATAAATGATATCTCAATTTTCCAACTTAACCCTTTTCCGACGGGTAGTATTCATATTGGCCTGGGCCTCGCTGCCGGGGGCTTATATCGTCGCCCTAGCATGGGCGACCACTCATGCCAAATACCAGCATCCCATGCCGTTTCTTCGTAATACTACAAAGATATGTTGTATTTTCAGTTTTCATTATTTTTTAAAGTCTCTACTTGCCAAACTTCCAGATAAATCGAGACTGAAGGGTATTTTTGTTGTTATATAGACTCCATAATTGATCATTATTCGGTCTATAGTCCGAATAAAATAAGCAGTATGCGGCATCATGGAGTTGAAATCGTCGGTTTGTTGCATTTTTTTTTTTTTTTTTTGTTGCATGGTAATAATAGAAAGTGTTAAAACCGACTTAATCACACTTTCACTGGCAGAAAAGTAATCTTCTGCTGTGATTGTAACAAAAAAAAAACTCATGGCATGTCCATACATACTCTATGGCATGTGCGTACGTGCCCCCGGCAGATGGTCCCGCCATGCCATGGCATGTGCGTACATGCCACCCGTCAGCAATGGGTTAATTTTATAGGGGGTGATAATCAATTTGACTTATTATAGTCATGAATTGCATGCATGTTCATTTCTGACAGTGGGTTATGCATTTTTTGTTGTTTTGTGTGTGTGTGTGTGTGTGTGTGTGTGTGTGTGTGTGTGTTTGTATGTATGTATGTATTTGTGTGCTTCTGAATTAAGACTATTTATTTACAGGTCCAGTGACATGTTTGGCTATATCTCCTGATAACCAACACCTTGTAACTGTCAGTGAAGACCGACGCATCATTCTTTGGGGTACAGATTAAAGGAACTTTATCTGACTGTGAAGATAAAGTTGGTACTTCTTACTCTTACCTCTTCGCTCATGCAGTAAGCAATGTATTTTTAAGCGTGTCTTGGTTTTTATCCTGGAGAGTATTTGATGAATGATAAAGATATATATGAGAGGTATTGTTATAAATTATAGTTGTCTGAATACAGCTGTTGCTTTCCTTCTCCAAGTTATTGAGAAAAATCCTGTATAGGTATATATTTATAATAATGGCATAATATATAGCACTTCCAATTACATTAGACTTAAGGATCAAAACGAGTGATTTTATTTGTGTAGTTTAACTCCTTGTGATATGATATCATGCTTTAACCTTATGTATCTATTTTTATCAAGGAAGGGAAGAAAATTTTCCTTGGCTGAAGAATAGTATAGTAATTAATAGTTAATCTTTGTAGCACAGGGATGATAATATCATCATCACTTTTATTATTTGTATAATTTTCATATTAGTTAACTTTTCAGCAGTTGATCTTTTCATCACTGCTATTCTTTTTTGGATTAGGATAGATATACTAACTGAGGTACCTCATCCAGTTAAGATGAACGTCAGGCCATAAAAGTTCTGAGCATAAAACAAAAGTTCCTCGGAGAATTAAAGTGATAACAAATAATTGCCTGATTGACAAAGCAGGTCTAGTAAATTTAATCATTATTCAAAATCCCCAGGTGCTGGAGTTTTTTGTTTTTTTTTGGCTTGGTTTGGCTTGGCTGTGATTTTACCGGACCAGGCATCTCTCTTCCTATGGCAAACTGTGACTGTATATGCTGTAAGGTTATGTGAAATGATGCATGTGTGAAGGAGTTGTCACATGGGGATAAATTTTGCTCTTCTTTCTTTGGTCTGTATAAATATTGTGCACATGTTTTATAGGTAGTAGAATTTGGCACTTGTACACAAAAATTAGTTCTGGGTTATTTTATTTCTTCAGTCAACTAAAAGTAGTGGGGTCTTTCTAATAAATATTTAAAAGAATACTTTTCACTGCTTTTATTATATTTAAAATCATATGATTATGATGATAATGTACCATAGGTGAAAATGTGATGCTGAATAAAAAAAAAAAAAAAAAAATCCATTCCCATTAACTTTATTTGCTATCTGATTCTGGATATTGTGTGTAGATTTTAGAAAATATTGTGAAATTTATCCCCTTGTGGCAGCCCCGTCAATCAAAATCTAATAGTTAAATATGAAAAATATGTAGAGAGATTTTTGCTTTGTATTTATTCAGTATTTTAGAGTATTTCAGGTGTAACTGAATAGCTTTTTATTGCAAAAACTGATTTCAGAAGAAACAATTGTTTCAAATTTACATTAAATATATGCATATTTAGTTTTAATATATGGTGACATATTTTATGTTTATGTTTATAGAGCTTTAGTCTCAGGGCATATAGTGAAAGGAGATAAATGCAAAGGTTTTGTTGAAAAGAATCCAGATATTTGAATTATCTACACTAATAATTAGGGACACCAAGTGTAATTATATGGATAGACCTACTTAATAGCTTATTTACATGCTCATAAGATAAATATTGTCCAGAAAGAATATAAATAGAGATAATGTGCTGACAGTGGAATGCTTGATTATTAAAACATTTAACTTGCCATATTTATTGCTGCTTCTCTCTCTCTCTTCTTTCTTTCTTTCTTTCTTTCTTTATCTCTCTCTGTGAGGGTCTTGTAAAACGCACAGTCCAGGTTCACGAGTTTATTGGTAGTGTGGACCGAGGTTGGGATGGCCGGCTTGTGCAGAAGAGGCCGGGGTAGCCCCCGGGAGGCCACGGGCGAGCGGGGTCGCAACTCGAAGTAGAATGTGCTTGGGTCAAGTCTGAGGCACTGAAAAATGATAGACGAAATTTACGTCAATAAGGCACCGGTTAATGCAATTGGGAATATAGATAAGAAAATATGCCTAGAATATGCCCACGCGGGCATAGCGCATTCGAGAAGAAGATTAATTTAAAGATAAAGCACGCCTAAGAAAATTACTCTCACTAAAGAAAATAAAGATAATCTACCATCAAAAGGAAATTAGAAGAAACATGGTAGATGATAGAGAAAAATGCACCAGCCGGACACGTTCAGATGTTAATAAAAAAATCACTGCACTTGTTAAAACATAACGGCATGCACACATGGGAAGAATAAAGAAAGGAAAAGAAATTGCCCATGGCGTACTTACAGTTTTGTTTTTGGAGAGAATGTTGGTCGGAGGCATCGTTCGTGTTGCAAGCTTGAAAGTAGCGACATGCCCAGCAGGCACCATCTGTGAGGGACTTGTAAAACGCACAGTCCAGGTTCACGAGTTTATTGGTAGTGTAGGCTTTCTGTAGCGTGGACCGAGGTTGGGATGGCCGGCTTGTGCAGAAGAGACCGGGGTAGCCCTTGGGGGGCCGTGGGCGAACGGGGTCGCGACTCGAAGTAGAATGTACTTGGGTCAAGACTGAGGCCAGAGGTCTTGAGCACTGTGGGCATGGCTTAGGTCAATGCACGGGCAAGAAACCCCATTGGTCACCTTTGTCAGCTAGGGGTGTGTCATCGAAGGCATTTGACCAATCTGAGACTCTCTCTTTCTTTCTTTCTTTATCTCTTCTCTCTCTCTCTCTCTCTCTCTCTCTCTCTCTCTCTCTCTCTCTCTCTCTCTCTCTCTCTCTCTCTCTCTCTCTCTCTCTCTCTCTCTCTCTCTCTCTCTCTCTCTCTCTCTCTCTTTTCTTACCCAGAGATTGGAAGGAGTCAAGTATCAGAATCAGAAATTCTGAATAGAACATGCTTATATTTATTATTATCGTTTGTCATGTAGTTCTATGGTTTATGGTTCTTGGTTTTGGAATGAGTGATGATTTGTAGTTCATGTTAAACATTAGTGATGACCTAAATTGTGTAAAAGTAGTTTTCAAAAGAACCACTGCAGTCTGTAGTATAAGATGGCTTGTAAGCATGTAAAAAGACAATGCTCTTTTCCAAAACTGAGATGATATGATCTAATTGCTCATTTCCTCCTACATATCATGTATAATAGCTGAATAACACTGCAGACTTTCAGTTAGGAAGAGGTTCTTTGTATTCCTTTTAAGTGTAGTAAAGTTCTGTATGAGTGTGGAAAGCTGTCATGCTATAGGAACAAGATGAGACACTTTTAGTAGAGGTGAAAGAAACTTCATCATGTATATTCTTTTACCAAATTAGCAGTAATAGTTTTGGAAACAAATTTCAATGTTAGGTTTATTCAGTTATTTTAATATTTTTTGTTATTATTATTGTAATTGTCTTCTTTTCAAATTCACCTCTCTTTTCACATTCAGTACCTTCATTACTATAGCTGATTTACCAACTGCTAATGCTACCACTGCTATAAAAAAAGGCTACAAGTATATCATGACTACAGCTACTACAACTGCTAGCAGTAATATTTTTACTCCTACAGTGCTTTTTAGCCAAGTTTTTCTATTGCTGATGCTAAAACCACCACTGTCACAATGAGGACCACCACAAACAGGACTTTTTTTGCTGTTTGCTCTGATGCTAATTAATGAATTACTCCCTTTTTCTGGTATTCATTTTGTTACATACCAATATTCAGATTGTCATACTCGTATCCACTCCTACATACATTATGTATGTACAACTATACATACATACCAGCCTGCAAAGTAAAAAGAAAAAATGCAAGGAAGAGTATTTTCCTTCATATATTTCTCCGTAACCAGAAGTAACGTGGGCAAGATAAGTATTTTTTTTTTCTACCACTGTAAATTAATGAAAAAAGGCACAAAGTTGCACAAATGGGATTTTTGTCTGAATATGACAGATTTTGCTGTCTGGCATATAAATGATATTTCATATAATTTATGTATACATACATACATATATTTCTATCTATCTGTCTAACTCCATCTCTATCTATTATCTATATGTCTATGTATCTATATCTATCTGTCTATCTATCTATCTATCTATCTATATATATATATATATATATATATATATATATATATATATATATATGTATATATATATATATATATATATATATATATATATATATATATATATATATATATATATATATATATGTACATATATGTACATATATGTACATATATGTACATATATGTACATATATGTACATATATGTACATATATGTATATATATATATATATATATATATATATATATATATATATATATTATATCACATCACACACACACACACACACACACACACACACACACACACACACACACACACACACACACACACACACACACACACACACACACACACACACGTATATGGTAGAAAAACCTATAGTTCATAACTAAATTCATTGAAAAAAGATGAGATTGGGCATTGTGGATTTTGCTACCACATATATATGCTTGCTTGCATGCAAGTATATATATATAATATATATATATATATATATATATATATATATATATATATATATATATATATATATATGTATGTATATATATGTATATTATGTATATATATGTATATATATATATATATATATATGTATATAAATATGTATATTTATATATATATATGTATATGTATGTATGTATGTATGTATGTGTATATATATATATATATATATATATATATATATATATATATATATATATGAATATGAATATAAATATTGATTATAAGGCATACAAACCAGGGATACAATTTCAATGTTTGTTGCATTCATTTTCAGAAATCCAATAGATATATGAGGTATAATGAAGGTACATGATATTAAGCAGTATCATGATTAAAGCTTTATTAATTCCATATCCAGTCCTAATGTTTGGTTGTTTACACAGTTGCTTTAAGGAACTGTTGCTTATTCCCAACATGGCTTTATTAGTTTTTTGTAATCCTATGTTTTTGTGTGACAATTCCCATGTTATTGTATTTATCTTGTAAGCTCCCCATTCATCTGATTGTATGTTGTGTACTTAATGTTAAGCCTCACTTTTACGTAATTGATTTAATGATTTACAGAAAAGTATCAGCAGACATATAATGGGAGTTGTTTTTTTTTTTAGATATTTTGCCTATTTTAGGGAATATGATGAGTAGCTAGTAAACAAAATAAAGAGTCTGTGTTATTATATTTAGAATGTATTACTTTTTTATAGATAAAGTATTGAAGCTTGAAGTCTGTATGTATTTGAGTTTTATTAGTGAATAACTTGACATAGATTCCATAGTCTTCTTTTAAATAGTTTTTATTATAGTAGGATATATTTACTGCTTTGTGTTCGAAAGAGTGAAATGAGACAAATGTTTTTGTATTAAAGTGTGGTATTCTGTGATCAAGTGAAGTTTTAAGATTAGACAAAAAGCATCATATATCTAGATATTTATTGACTCACAGTGTTCTTCCATCAAGCTTTCTTGCTTGCAGTCACTTAGAGTGGAATTTATCTTTCTGTCAGAGCCATGTTGGATAGAGAAAGATAAACATTCAGTTAGATTGATATTAATAACTGATATTTTTCTATGATGGAAGGATAAAAGTTTTCTCAAACATTATTCTTTCGATGTGTAATAAAAGTTGTAAGCAAGTAGTATATGAATGTATATAAAATTATAAGGAATTTATTAAAAAGTAGTAATATTATACTTATCAACATTTGATTTTTTTATATATATACATATATATATATATATATATATATATATATATATATATATATATATATATATATATATATATATATATATATATATATATATATGTATATGTATATGTATTCTAAAATTTGGTTGTTATTGGTGAAAATAGCTGATAATTGCATGAATAAATGATAAATGATAAATGAATTTGACAAGTAAAATGTGATACAAGCTAGGCTAGGCAAAACACTTTGTGTTACTGTTTGAGATTTGGGAAATATCTTTTCAAGTAAAAGGTGTGATGGAAATTGCTGTTGTTTTCTACTGTAACAAACCTTATCATATATTTTTATTGTTACTGTTTTTGTTTTTTTTATTCCTTTTCATAATCATCATCATCATCATTATTGTTATTATCATTATTTTTACTATTATCATTATTATTACTATTACTATTATTATTATTATTACTATTATTGTTAATGTTGTTATTGTTATTATTTTATTATCATTATTATTATTATCATCATCATCATTATAATGATGATGATAATGATTTTATTTTTTATTTTTATTATTATCATTATCACTGCTATTACTGATATTGTGAAAAATATTATTACTGTTGTTGTTGTT